>NW_027555502.1:0-128209 GCF_003287225.1 Phascolarctos cinereus
ATATGTATGTGTATGTATAATATGTATATATATACATATTATACATACACACCCACAGACACATACACACAGATCTTCAAGGAAGAGCTTTTCCAATGGCTCCTCTTTCTCAAATAGCAACCCTTCCTTTTGTCCCAGCACACTCTTGCTGCTGCTGCCACCATAACTGACCACTTTTGAAGACATACAACCAGCTTTAATGGCCTCATGACCTTTTGGAACTTGCAAAGTCTCCTGGGCTCATCCATTTTGGGTTGCTGTTCAGTCACCTATTGACTCTGGAAGATATATTGCTTCCACTGTTCCCTTACTCTACTCTACCATGAAGTTTTGAAGTCCTTATGATTGCAAGCCATAAAGAAACAGGAACATTTTGGGAAATGGGGGGGGGGAGGGCAGGGATTTGAGCTTCCTCTTGGTCCTTTTTTAAAATTTTATTTTTAGGAATTGGGTTAAGTGACTTGCCCAGGTTCACACAGCTAGTAAGTGTCAAGTGTTTGATCTGAGGCCAGATTTGCACTCAGGTCCTCCTAACTTCAGGGCCGGTGCTCTATCCACTGCGCCACCACCTCTCCCCTCCCCATTGCTTTTTAAGCCAGAACTGTGGGTATACAGATAAGTTAATTAGTATAAATAATGAATTCCATGAAGTTGTCCCATACATTCACACTATTTGAAGTTATAATGATGTAACTATGGCAGTTTATTCCAGTCCAATTCAAACATGTACTGCAATCCAGATAATGTGACTAATTCACAAGATTCATTATTTGCATTAATGGAAGGTAGCTAAGTTTTGCCTTAGAACCATGGGAAGACTTCAATATATATATATATATATATATATATATATATATATATATATATATATATATATACATACACACACAGAGAGAGACACAGACACAGAGAGAGAGAGAGAGAGAGAGAGAGAGACTAAATCCTATATAGACAGAATCTATATGTCTCAAAAAGAGATGGGGAAAAGGACACATTACACAAATGTGCCCTACAAAAAGGAAAACCAATGAGAAACTTCATAACAGATAGCTGTATTAGATTTGGCATCCAAAGAACTGGGTTCAAATCTAGCCCATGTCATTTATTAGCTGTGTCTCAAGCCATGAAATGGAGATAACCATAAAGAAACTGCCTATTTCACAAGATTGTTGTAAAATGGAGATAAAGTATGTAAAGTGTTGGATAAACCACAAGATAGTAAGTGCAGGGGAGCTATTAGTATCACCAATAATAGTTATAATAAAAATTAGTCCATTTTCAACTAGTTTCGTCTAGTCTATTTTCATTTGTCTTCATTAAAAACTCATGAAAATATTTTTAAACATCACAAATTTGATAACAGGTTTCTGCCAAACATTGTCATTAAGTCATGAGCTTTTTTTTGGGGGGGGGAGGTGATGCAATCAGGGTTAAGTGACATGCCTACGGTGACACAGTAGTCAGTATGTGTGTCCAAGCTGGATTTGAACTTGGGTCCTCCAGACTGCAGGGCCAATGTTCTATCCACTGTGCCACCTAGCTGCCCAAGGCATAAGCTTTTAATTAATAATTTGCCTGTATATTTGCATTAACAAATTTAATTTATTTTCCAATTTTTTTCCCTATATATATCAGCTAGGTTTTTTTTTGGTAACACACATTGGCCCTCTCCCCAATAAGTATTATATATATATGTATATATGTATGTTAGAAAATAATTGTAAAATGCATTACTAATTTTCTGTCCACAAATGTACACAGTATAATATGTAAGTAATGATTCTGTTCTTGTTAAATAGGACTTCTAACTAGCCAACCATAGCCCAAATGTAGTGAGGATACTAGATCATAGAAAATGTTATTGAACATCATATGCCATTTATTTATTTTTTTTTGGCTAGACAATAAGGCTAAGTGACTTGCCAGGGGTCAGACAGCTAGTAAATATTATGTGTCTGAGGCCAGATTTTTGAACTCAGGTCCTCCTGACTCCAGGGCAGTGCTCTATCCACTGTGCCACCTAGCTGCCCCTATCATTATGCCATTTAGAGACAGCATTGAGGTTCTGCAGGATATCAGGTATGGTTGATAGAACAGAGAGAGTCTATCCCTTGAAGAAATGTTGACAAGTCATGTCACAAGTAAAACCAACAACATATGGATCATGACTTACACACTGCACCAAAAACAGTCCACTATAGAAACCAAAAGATGTATAGGATTAACTTGCATTTTGGTTGTTTGGACAGAAAAGAAGGAGGAGGAGGAGGAGGAGGAGAGAAGAGAAAATAGAGAAGAAGAGAAAAGATGACAAGGGCTTTGAAACTAATGAAGATGGAGAAGATGAGAAGAAGAAGAAGAAGAAGAAGAAGAAGAAGAAGAGAAAAGAGAAGAGAAGAAGAAGAAGAAGAGAAGAAGAAGAAGAAGAAGAAGGAGGAGGAGGAGGAGGAGAGGAGGAGGAGAGGAGGAGGAGCTTTAGAAGCTAAAGAAGATGGAGAAGGAGAAGATGGAGAAGAAGAGGAATTCATGTCATGAATAGAAAGTAGCAGAGAGCAAAAGGGGGGGAACAACAAGGCTAGTTTGAGAATAAATGTTCTATTCCCCTTTGCAGATATTTCCTTATGCCTTGAGGGTTGAATTATTTCAATGAACAAAAATCTTCTAGCTTCTACTTACATTATATGTCCTTAAAAACAAACCAACTTTGATGATCTATTCTAGTCATCCTGCAACAGTATCATTATCAATGATATATAGAGAATCAAAATATCTGTGTTGGAAGGGACCTTAAAAATCGTGGGTCCAGCCTTACAATCAATGTAAGAATTGTTTGAGCACTGCGGTCAGACAACTTCTACTTGAGGAAATTGTCTCACAAGCAGTCCATTCCATTGCTATAAAGTTTATTTTTCCTTATACCAGCCAAAACAGGCTGCTTTCATCACTGGTCTTAGCAATCTGTTTGGAGACTCCCAGTCTTCACAATGGCCCTTCACATATTTGAAAATAGACATGCCTTCCAGTGGTCTCCTCTATCTTAATCATTCTTAGTTCATCCATATCTTCTCTCTGAATTTATCAATCTCCTCTGATGTGTTTTAGGGGTGCAGGGACCACAAAATAACTTGGTTCAGGTCAGAGTCATCTGTAAAGAATTCACAAACTCAAGTGTCTTCCAGTCCAGGGACAAAAAGTTTATTGTACCACTATTGTGGCAGGCAGAGCTTCTTAGGGAACTCACAACTTAACAGGATTGATGCTAAAGCTTATATAGGAAAAGTTCAGTGAGTGGTGTGCCAAGTTTGCTAATTAGGTGGTGAACATACAGTTTCTGTACCTTTTGGCACAGGTGTCATTTCGCTATTGGCATGGCCTGGGAGGAGAACTTCTAAAGAATCTCTACCTGTACACCTCTACATCTATAATAAGATAGCCTGGGAGTTGGGAATTGACGTCTATAGCTTGACCTCTGGATTGTATATGGTAGTTCTGCTGGTACAAGATAGTCTTGTTCATACAAGGAAAATTCTACAGAGGTCAGCTTTTCTTCTTGTAACAGGAGATAATTTGCCTCACTGGGGTCTACTCATGAATTACTGCCAGAGATAGGGCCTTTGGGCTGGGGAGAATATGTTCCAAGGACTGGGGTCTGAGCACAAGTACCCCATCACCACCTAATATGTAGCATCCATAATTAAACACAATAGGCTGGACTGCATTTCTTCAGCCCAGAGTCAAATGGAATCATCCTTTGGGATTTAAACATTATTATTCTATTACTATAGCCTAAGGATGTTTAATTTTTTTAGCAACTTATGATCAACGAAAACTGACATATCTTTTGTTTTTTCAGTGAACTGTTGTAACCCCTTCCTTCCCACCCTTAATAACAGCATCATATGGCAATTGTAATTCTGCAGAGGCTGGCTTGAACCCAGGGCTTCCTGGCTAATGCCAACTCCACCCTCCCTGGACCAGGCTCCCTGTCCCATACAAATCATTCTCCCTCCTCCTGAAGCAAGAAAGGGGAAGGGATAATCAGAAGAAAGAAGACTAGACTGTATTTGTCCCAGGGCACCGAGCAGACCCCATGACACTTGTTTCAGTCTGGGCTTCACAGAGTCATGAAGGGCTGGAAGACACTTGGGAGGTCATCTAGTACAACGTCTTCATTTGACAGAGGAAGAAACTGAGGCTCAGAAAGAAAAAGGACTTTTTCCATCTTCGCAAAGGCAAGTAACAGAGTGGGTTCCAGGATTCGAACCCGAATCCTCTGAATCCAGATCCAGCACGCTTCCCATTAGGCCACACCTCGTCCTTATCCCGCTACTTTGCTGTGCATCCCTTTTCAGCGCGAGAGAGGAAAGAAGCTGGAGCACCTGAAGCAGCCTGGATCTCAGCCACTTTCAGATCTCGAGCTTTGGGCCCCTCCCACTGAGAGCTAATGGAACCAGCACATGCACACTCACCTGTGCATGACTTTTCCATTGGGCCCATGCATGACACAGGAGGATCTGATAAATGTATGCGGAATTGTCTGCCTCGAGGCGTTGCCAGGGCTACAACTGTCACTAGGCTTGAATATTCCATAACTGTTGCGCCCTCTGGAATCTCTTAACCTCCAGTCTCCGGCCACTGCAGTTTTCTGTAGCGGAGGCGAGGTCCCTGAGAAGGCTGAAAGGCCAAGAGAAAACCCCTCCCTATTTCTCCCGACTGGCTCTGAAGCCCGGTAACGAAAATGAAAAAGATTTTCAGTTTCCGCAGAAAGCGAACAGTGAATCCACTTCCAACCTCCTCAGGAGGAGGGACAGCGGGGTCCAAGAATCCGATCCTAATTCAGGATACCTGATTAGGGCCAAGGACCTGGAGAAGATCCACAAAGCTGCCTCCACTGGGGATGTGGCGAAGGTGCAGCACAGCTGCTGCTGAGGAAGTCAGGCGTGAACGATCGAGATAAAATGAATCGGTAAGAGGGAGTGGGAAGAGGGGAGAGAAGGAAGCCTTCCCCCCGGCAGCCTAAGACACCCCCCACGCCTCCCTCCTTGTGCGTTGTGTGTCTTTACTCACCCTTGGAAAAGCTGGTCCCCTCAGCAGCTGGGACAGGACAGCACCTCCCATCACGGTCAGGCTTTCCCTCCTGGACATTGGATAGTAAGTCCAGAAAGGTGGCGTCACCTCACCTTCCTGCCTGTTCAATTTTAATGAACGGGAAACTCCTTCATTTTACTTTGAGCCAGGGTCCAACCAACTTATATTTTCTCAATGGCAACTTGGGAAAATACTACTCTCTTCTAGTGAAATGTAGTTTTGAGTCGTTTCAGTTGTGTGACTACCCATGACTGTGTTTGAGGGATTTTCTTAGCAAAGATACTAGAATGGTTTGCCGTTTCTTCTCCGGCTCCTTTTATGATAAGGAAATGGCAAACAGGGTTAAGTGACATGCCCGGGTCACATGGGTATCTGAGGCCAGTTGTGAACTCAGGAAGATAAGTCTTCCTGACTCCACGCCCAGCACTCCTGTCCATTCTAGTTGCCTGCCCATGTGGGGAAACATGGCCACGATATGTGAAGTGTAAAAATGCCAAGGCAGAAAATTAATTTCTGCTTTTATTAAGCATCTGCTATATGTATCAGGCACCCAACTAACTGCAATAGATACGAAGAACTTGGGGAGCGGGGAATGTCCTTGCATTCTAGGAGGTAATCAGAAAGGGAGACTAAGGAGGAGAGGATGGGATACTTAGGAGGAGAACCAAGAAAGAGTAGTGTTACAAAACCTAGAGAGAAGAGAATATCAAGGAGAAGAGTGGTCTAGTTTGAAAGGCTTCAGAGAGGAGAAGGATGAGAATTGAGAAAAGACCATTAGATTGGCAATTAAGAGAGCATTAGTATCTTTGAAGAGTTTGGAAGCCAGACTGTAGAGTGTTAAAAGAAAATGACAGGAGAAGAAGTGGAGACAGCTGTTGTCAAAGGGCTTCTCCTCACATCTAACCACAAATGACAAGAGAGATGTGGGATGAGAGTGGGGACAGATTGATCAAGTGATGATTTCTTGAGAATGAGGGAGAGGATATGGGAATGTATGTAGGCTATCAGGGAAGTAATTAGTAGGCAGGGAAAGATTGAAGATAAATAAGAATAGGAATGATAGAGGGCATAACCCATTAGAGGAGATAAGATAGAATGTTATCACTTGTACATGTAGAAGCATTCTCAGTGGAAAGGAGAAGGGCCACCTCTTCCTATGAGGTGGCTGAAGAAGGACATAGTGGCAGAAGGCATTTGTATGTTAGATGAGAAGGAGGTAGGAACAGGGAGGACTCAGGTAATGGCCTCAGTTTTTTCTGTAAAATATGAGGCAAGATTTTTAGTTGAGAAGGTACATAGTGAACCAAGGGAGGTTTGAGGAGGGATTAAAAGGTTGCAAGAGCTGCTCTGGTGAGTGGCATAGGGAATTTACCATGGAGCTAGAATATAAAGTGATTGCCTTGCAGCAGTGAGAGCCCAGTTGAGATTATGTAACATAAATTTATAGTAGATCTAGTAAACACAGTTGTATGATTTTCTCCACCTTTATTGAGTAGCAAGTGTATAGGAAGAAAGACAGTAGAAGGCAGCAGTGATTCAAGGCTGAGGCTTGGCAAGACACAATTGGCGAGATTATAAGGCGGCGACGTACCAGGCTCTTACTTCAAAACCTTGCCATCATGGTAGAACTACCAAAACTTGCACCCTGCTGGGATGGCCTTTAGCAGCACAGATTCACTTCCACTGTCCAATGTCACGTGGCAGTAAGATTTTAGTGGAGAATGCACACACATTTGCACACGTGCTTGTACAAATACACAATATGCAAAGATGTAAATGTTTTTCTGAGGCAGCTGCTTTACTAAATGTTTTGTAATTATGGATGCTCTTAGTGGAAAGAAGTTGTTATTACACTTAACAGCCAAGCAGGGTGATGCACACCGATAATCCCAGCTACCAGTGTGACTGAGGCTGGCAGATCTCTTGAACTCATGAGTTTGCAGCTGGTGGGCTATGCCAGAATGATGTCTGCATTGAGGCTGGCATCAATATGGTGAATCCCAAAGTACGAGAGGCCATCAATTTGCCTAAAGGGAGGTGAACCAACTGAGGTCAGAAACTGAGCATGTCAGTAGTGAATTTTTAATCTGTTTTTGTTTTTGTTTTTACCCTGGCAATTTTGTCCATCATATCGAGCAAAAAGAGCTAATGCATATTTTATATTTCTTTGGGTGACAGTAGTATCCATTTATATTCATTTTGGCAGTGATTTAGAGTCTAGGCATAAGAATAATAATGCATTTTATGTTAGAAATCACACTAACTAATAAGTGCAAAATTTTGATTGTTGTAATATATTATCAAGCAATCACATAGCTCTCTCATTTCCGTAGGACACCTCTACACCTGGCCTGTGCTAATGGATATCCAGATGTTGTAGCTCTCTTAGTAGAGAGAAACTGCGATCTAAACCTTCTGGACAATGATAATCTAACACCTTTGATGAAGGTATGTACTAGTTAATCATGCTGGTCAATGAAATGCTTTTTGATTTCTCTCTGATTAAGAAAATATGATTTACAAATTAAAACAACTCTGAGGTACCACATCACACCTATCAGATTGACCAACATGACAAAACAGGAAAATGATAAATGTTGCAGGAGATGTGGGAAAATTGGAACACTAATACATTGTTGGGGTAGTTGTGAAATGATCCAACCATTTTGGAGAACAGTTTGGAACTATGCTACAAAAATGTGCATACCCTTTGATCCAGCAAGCACTTCTAGGGCTATATCCCAAAGAGATCAAACAAATGGGAAAAGGACCCACGTGTACAAAAATATTCAGAACAGCTCTTTTTGTGGTGGCAAAGAATTGGAAATTAAGAGGATGCCCTTCAATTGGGGAATGGCTGAGCAAGTTGTGGTATATGAATGTAATGGAATACTATTGTGCTATAAGAAATGATGAACAGGCAGGCTTCAGAAAAACCTGGAAAGACTTATGTGGTCTGATGCTGAGTGAAGTAAGGAGAACCAAGAGGACTTTGTACACAATAACAGCCACGTTATGCGATGACTAATATTGTTATACTGAATCCTTCTCAGCATTGCAAGGACCTGAGACATCTCCAGAGGCCTCGGGATGGAAAATGCTGTCCACATCCAAAGAAAGAACTATGGAAGTAGAATCGCTATCACTCATTTTTACCTTCTGTTGAGTTTTGTTTCGGCTTTCTGATGGTTCCTCCTATTGGTTTTAATTTTTACTTACAACTTCACTAATGTGAAAATATGTTTAATAGGAATGTAAACGTAAAGCTTATATCAGATTGTGTGCCGTCTTGGGGAGGATGGGGAGGAGGAAGGGGAAATATTTTCAACTCTAAAGTATATGGAAGTGATTGTTGATAAATCAAAATAAATTAATAAAATTAAAATTTTTTAAAAAGAAAATATGGTTTACTAACTTATTTAAATAACATTAATGATGTTTTAGTATATTAAATTTTTATCTCAGAGCATTAATTGTCTCTTTCTCTGTACTATATTGACAGGCAGTACGGTGTCAACATGAGGAGTGTGCTACTACCCTGCTCGAACATGGTGCACCTCAATCTTGTGGACACCGACAACAACACGGCACTTCACTATGCTGCCTTTGGACAGAACACAGCTATAGCAGCAAAGCTGCTGAAACACAACATGGACATTGAGGGAAAAAACAAGGTAGAAACCCACCTTTTGTATAATAAACTATTTTGTGAGTTAAAATGTGCAATCAGGTGGTGTCCAATTCACATATTTTGTAATTCATATATTCATGGAAGCATTTCTTTAATGAAAATAACTTAAAATAATTCTGTAGTCAACGTTCATGGCCTTTGGAATTTTCTAATAGTGTGGAGGTGGAGGAGGAGGGGTGGGCGAACAAGGGAGGAGATTTTACTCACGTTGGACTTCCTAATGAGGAAACTCCCTCTACTGGTTTAGACTAGGGCCTGCTCTACAATTTAATCTTAGACTAGGGATTGTTACACAAGATACATTATCTTTAAAAAAGCAACAATGACTTAATAGTTGTCTTCATGTAATTGGCCTCCTTCACATTCTATATATTTACGCATTTAAAAACGTTATTTTGGAAAGGAATCCATCATACAAAAAAACTTAAGAAACCCTGTCTTTAGGGAGTGTCCTGGAGTACTGAAATGTTAAGTGACTTCCCAGAGTCCCCTAGCCAGTATATGTGGGTGAGTGGCAGGCTTTGAATCTAGGTCTTACTGACTTCGAGGCTGACTCTCTGCCCATTCCATCGCAGCTGTCTCTCCATTCCATCTTGATTGCATGATACATTAGGTCTGCTCCCCAGGACACAGTGGTTCCACCAAATATTTGCCTACAATGCTTTTTCTACAATAGACCTTTACATATGATAACACAATGTTAATTTGTCATGTAGAAATGCCATAAGTTTTTTTAAAATCTTTTAAAAATTTGTTCCTACTAAGTATAAAAATATACAGACACAGAATTTTCGCAAGAATATATTCTTAAGTGTATGTTTTTTATCTCCTATTTCCTAAAGACTATACCTTTTCCTTTCTATAGTTACTGAATAACTCCTGATTTTTAGGAAAAGGTTTAACTCTTAGTCACTGCCACTTGAGAGAGAAAAAAAAACATAAAGCATACTTTAGGAGGGCTGAGAAGAGAGGGAATATGCCAATGAAAATGACTTTCTTCCAGGTTTAATCACCTTGAGGCAAGATTTTCTTAAGTTTTGAGGCTGCTTATACACACTCAAGGGCAGTAGGTAAAGAGAAGTAGGCAAATGTAAAATTGACCATGGTATAGCTTTAGCTTGGCAAAGTACTGAGGAAATAAGGTTGGCTGCATGCAGACAATAAGTTCTCATGACACAAAGATAGCAAGAAAGGAAATAATATGGAACAGTCTCCTATAAATCCTGGGTCTCTATATACTAAATCACAAATTTGTAGCTCTCTGGTTTCATTCTGTCATTTTACATATGAGGAAACTAAGGAAGTGAAATAATTTGCTTATGATCACACAGGAATTAACTAACAGAAGCAGGATTGGTCTTCTTGCTCCAAAATTCCGTCGTACCATACCTACTTAACAAATTGTTAGCAAGTTCACAGGATGTTCACAAAATGCCTTAAGCTGAATTGATGTATACATATAGAATTTTTACATATTGTAACAATATCTTTAACATGATTTTGCAGGAAGGCTATACACCGCTTGTGGTTGCAATTAGAGAAAATAATCTGGCTATGGTAGATTTTTTCTTAAAAAATGGAGCAAATGTGAATGCCACGGATAACACTAAAAGGTACAGTAATTACTGCTTGAAATAAAATAAAGAGAGAAAAGTTTCTAGAATAATAAGAACAACTTAAACCATGGAACACATGGAACAACAATAATCAAAACTGGTTATCATTGTGAAAGGGTGAAAAATGTCCAAAAACATCCAGTATGAGAAGAAAAACTATTATTCTTGACTGCAACAGAGAAAGCAGTTCATGTAGGCCTGCCAATCTTGGTTAATTGGTGATTACTATTTGCAGTTTTATTTATTTGATTTTAAGTTAGTTAAGATTATCCCAAAGAAGTTTTGTACTCTGGTGTTTCAGGTGATTCTCTTTATGAAATAATCTTCATGTCACCCATGAGAATTGTAGTGTGTGTCTTCTCCTCTTCCTTTTTTTGATTTTTCCTTAAGAATATGCACATTGAGAAATACAAACCAATACAAGAATAATACGATGACATACTCTGATGAACCCATGATCTTATCATTGTGGAAACTTGTGCGACTGGTACATATTTTAATCTTTCCATGCCTTCTTATCCTACATGATTTTCATCATTGTCATTCCATAAATCCACTATAGAGGATCCAGGAAACACACTGAAGCTTTCTCCTGGTTCTTTTAATACATGAGGAACAGTGCAGTGAAAATTCTTTCTGGCTTTTATTTTTAATACAAGATTAGGTCATCCTCTTTTTTTTTTTTGTTTATCCATGTCTTTGAGAATGTCTGTCATACCACTTCCTACATCAAAGTCATTATTGCCTGAAACTCCTTATACTCACCATGCATATTTCCATGGCCTTTGAGATTATCTACAGTTTTGATCCTTCTGAGATTATTTTTGGTTTTTGGATTTTTAAAAAATCACTGTGGCCACATAGCATTCTTGAGAGAATATTGGTGTTTATACAATGAACTTTTGTGGCAATGGAGTCATTGTAAGTGCTGTATAGTTTCTCAAATGAAATTCAGTTGAATCTCCTTTTCCCAATAATTATGAGCCCAGTGCACTGCTGTTCTTCAATACCCATTCAAGCAGTGTGCGTGTGTATTAGGACACATATAAACACCTCTACAAAGATATAGATTGACCAAGTAGATGGGGCTGTCCTTTCAACTCTACGTAATCTAGGAAATATTTACTTTTCATTCACTTTTTCAGGGTGGATTCTTAGACCAATACATTTTGACTAAGTTTGGATTTCATCAAGGAGCTTTTTGTTCCAGGGCTTGATACAATCAGCACAATGTCATCCACAAATAGGAGCATTTGTAAATCTTTGCCATCATATACAATCTCTGTTCTATTTGGATCCTGTCCAGGACATCCTATGTAACACTGGGAAACACCTTAGGTGAGCATATGCCTCACAATTTACATCTAGCTTAATGCTGATACTTACTCATTGAACCAAGTTATCCCTTTGTGTGGCATGGGTCATTGAGCCTTGTATGATTTTAACATTAGCATGTGAGAAACTTGTTTGATATCACCAAAATTGAAAAACAAAACAAAACAAAACAAAAAGACAAGGACCTGACATTATCCTAACACACAAATAGGACTGATTACAATTGTTGGAATAATTTTGGAATTAGTTGTCTATATTCATTCAGATCATCGACTGTCCAGAATAAAGGTCAAAATTAATATAAATGAGAAAAAAGGATAAAGATGAAAAGCAGACAGTAGTCATAGCAGCTGTTTCCTCTTGTGATTAAGCATGCTATCAACTCCCCCAGATGAGAAATGGACATAGCTATTATCAGTTAACAAGCTGGATTGTCTATATTATTCCTTCTTTGTGCCAATATTGATGACAGTAAGGTTCAATCAATGGCCATCGGGCACCCTCTTATCTTCTCCAAATTTAACACATTCGAGCACTATATATGCTAAGCTATGCTAGGCAGTGGACATATGAAATTTCTCAAAAGTTTAATGCAAAGGAGTTGCCTCAAAGAGAAGGCCAAAAGAGCCCAGAAACGGCATCAGCTGGGAGACATAATCTCTGCCAAAAAGAGAGCTATTATGGCTAAGATGAACTCAAGCTTACACTAAAACATAATTTGTAAATAAAATAAAATAAAACAAAATGAAATGAAGAGGAAGAGGATAGAAGATGAAGACCAGTATTGCTTTCCAAAATAATGAAAAGCAGTTGAAGAGAAGATAAACCTGTAGGTTGTTTGACATGAAGCCTAAATCAGATCATCCTGAGAGCATTTGTTTATGAAATTTGAAGAGTGACAATGCATAGATATGAAATAGAACAGAACTACCATTATTTCTATTTTCATTAACACCAACATGGGAACATTTGGGAAAGATTGCTTCCTAAGGAAATAAAAATATATGAATATTAAAAAGTAATAGATTAGATTTTTAGATTTTTCATTGAGCAGATATTTCAAAAGATGTGTGTGGTATCTTTTTGAGCCTTCACTTCTGAATGTTAATTTTTTTAATAGTATTTCCCCACACTTACATGTCAAGACAATTGTTAGCATTTTATTTTTACAAAATTTTGAATTCCAAATTTTTCTCCCTCCCTCGCTCCCCTCCCTTCTTCTGAAACTGGCAAGCAGTTTGATATGGATCATACATGTGCTATCATGTACAATATATTTCCATATTAGTCATAGTTGTGAAAGAAGAAAACAGATCAAAAAGACAAAAACTTGAAAAAGAACAAAGTAAAGGAGAAACTATGCTTCCATCTGCATCCAGAGTCCGTCAGCTCTTTATCTGGATGTGAATAGCTTTTTCCTTCATGAGCTCTTCGTGATCTGACTTATTTCACATCATTGTGCTGCTGAGACGAGCTGAGTCATTCACAGTTGATCATCACATAGTGTTCCTGCTAACTGTGTACAATGTTTTCCTGGTTCTATGCATTTCACTTAGATCAGTGAATACGAGTCTTTCCACGTTTTTCTGAAATCTGCCTGCTCACAATAGTATTCCATTATATTCATACACAGCAGCTTATTCAGTAATGGGCATCCCCTCAATTCCAAATATTTTGCCACCATTAATAGGGTTGTTATAAGTATTTTTGGACATGTAGGTCCTTTTCTGTTTTTTATAATCTCTTTGGGATACAGAACTAATAGTGGTATTACTGGATCAAAGAGTGTACACAGATTGGTTGCCCTTTGGGCATAGTTCCTAATTGCTTTCCAGAATGGTTTTATCAGTTCACACTCTACCAACAGTGTGTCACTGTCCCCAGTTCTCCACATCCTCTCAAACATTGATCATTTTCATTTTTTGTCATATCAGCCAATCTGATAATTGTGAGGTGGCACCTCAGAGTTGTTTTAATTTGCATTTCTCTAATCCAAAGTGATTTAGAGGACTTCTTCATATGCCTGTGGATCACGTTGATTTCTTCATCTAAAAACTGCCTGTTCCTATCATTTGACTGTTTATTATGGGGAATGATTTATATTCTTACAAATTCGACTTAGTTCTGTATATATTTGAGAAATGAGATCTTTTTCAGAGACGCTTGCTATAAAGATTGTTTCCCAGCTTTCTGCTTTCCTTCTACTCTTCGTTTTATTGGTACAAAAGCTTTTTATTTGAATATAATCAAAGTAGTCTATCTTACATTTCATAATGCTCTCTATCTCTTATTTGGTCATAACTTCTTCCCTTACCCATAGATCTGACAGGTCACATTCCTTGATTCCTCGCTCTTCTAATTTGCTTTTGGTGTCATCCTTTATGTCTAAATCATGCACCCATTTTGACCTTATCTTGGGATACAATGTGAGATGTTGGTTTATTTCCTATTGTTTTTGAGTTTTCTGAGCAGTTTTTGGGAAATAGTGAACTCTTTTGCCAAAGCTGGGGTCTTTGCGTTTATCAAATACTAGGTTCCTGTGGTCATTAACTATTGTCTTTTGTACCTAATCTATTCCATTGATCCACCACTGTATTTCTTACATACAAGATTAGTTTTGATGATTACTGCTATATATCTGGTATTGCTAGGCCACCTTTCTTTGTACTTTTTTTTTCATTAATTCCCTTCATATTTTGACCTTTTTTTCTTCCAGATGAATTTTTGGTGATTTTTTTTTTAGTTCTGTCAAATACTCTTCTTGGCAGTTTTATTAGCACTGAATAAATAAATTGGTTTCAGGCAGACTTGTGATTTTTTTTATTATGTTGGCTTTGCCTACCCATGAGCAATTGATATTTTTCCCATTGTTCAGATTTGACTTCATTTGTATGAAAAGCATTTTGTGATTGTGTTCATACAGTTCCTGGGTTTGTCTTGGTAGGTAGACTCCCAAGTATTTTGTATTGTTTACAGTTATTTTGAATGGAATTTCTCTTTCTATTTCTTGCTGCTGAGCTTTGTTGGTCATAAAAAAGAATTCCTGATGATTTACTTGGATTTATCTTATATCCTGCAATTTTGCTGAAGTTGTTAATTATTTCATGTACTTTTTCAGTTGATTTTCTAGGATTCTCTAAGTATACTCTCATATCAGTTGCAAAGAGCGATAAATTTGTTTCCCTATTGCCTATTCTATTTCCTTCAATTTCTTTTTCTTCTCTTATTGCTATAGCCAGCAATTCTAGTACACTATTGAACAGTAGTGGTGGTAATGGGCATTCTTCCTTCACCTTGATCTTATTGGCAGGGCTTCTAGCTTATCTCTATTATAGATGATGCTTGTTGAAGGTTTTGGATAGATACTGCTTATCATTTTAAGGAATGCTCCCTATATTCCTATGCTCTCCATTGTTTTTAATAGGAATCTGAACTGTAATTTGTCAAAAGCTTTTTCAGCTTTTGTTTAGATATTCATATGATATCTGTTGGTTTTTTATGGATATGGTCAGTTGTGCTTATAGTTTTCCTAATACTGCACCAACCCTGCATTCCTGGTACAAATCCCACCTGGTCGTAGTATATAATCCTTGTGCTAAGTTGTCGCAATTGCCTTCCTAGTATTTTGCTCAAAATGTTTGCATGGATATTCACTAGGGAAATTGATCTACAATTTTCTTTTTCTCTTTTAGCTCTTCACGTTTTAGATATCTGTACCACATTTTTTTGTCATAAAAGGAGTTTATTATGACTCCACTTATTTTTCCAAATATTTTACATATAGTAATTCATTGTTCTCTGAGTGTTTGATTGACTTCACTTGTGAACCACTCTGGCCCTT
Source organism: Phascolarctos cinereus (assembly GCF_003287225.1). Classification (NCBI taxonomy): domain Eukaryota; kingdom Metazoa; phylum Chordata; class Mammalia; order Diprotodontia; family Phascolarctidae; genus Phascolarctos; species Phascolarctos cinereus. The sequence goes on from NW_027555502.1 coordinate 15,572, forward strand.
GGGGATTTTTTCATACTGAATTCATTAATGGCTGGTTCAGTATCTTTTTCTAAGATGGATTTATTTAGGCATTCTGTTTCCTGATTTATTAATCTGGGTAATTTATATTTTCAAAAATATTCATTGATTTAGCTCAGATTGTCAGATTTATTGACACATAATTGGGCAAAGTATTTCCTAATGATTGCTTTAATTTCTTCTTCCTTGATGATGATTTCACTCTTTTCATTTTTGATACTGGTAGTTTGTTTCTCTTCTTTCTTTCTTTTTTTTTTCAATCAAATTAATCAATAGCTTATCTGTCTTCTTCTTTTTTCATAAAGCTTGCTTCCAGATTTATTTGTTAGCTCAGTAGTTTTTGTTTTTGTTTTTTGCTTTTAATCTTACTACCTCACCTTTGATTTTCAGAATTTGGCATTTGGTTCAGTTGGGGATTTTTTATTCATTTTTTCTAGTTTCCTTTTCTTTTGTTTATTTATTTTAGTTGGGAAAGCAATTAATTGATCCCATCTTTTTTATGTTTTGTTGAAGTAAAAATTTAGAGAAATAATTTCTCCCCTAAGCACTGCTCTGGCTGTATCACATCCATTTCAGTATGGTGTCTCATGGTTGTCATTCTCTTTAATGAAATTACTGATTGTTTCTATGATTTATTCTTTGACCTGCTTATTGTTTAGGATTAGATTATTTTGTTTCCAATTAACATTTAATCTGTCTTTCTCGCACCCTTTGGTGAAAGTGGCTTTAATTGCATTATAATCTAAAAAGAATACATGTGATATTTCTGCCTTTCTACTTTTGGTTTTGAAGTTTTTATGCCATAATACATGGTCAGTTTTTTTGCTTAGGTAACATATGCTGTCAAGAAAAAGGTATATTCCTTTCTGTTCCCATTCCGTTTTCTCCAGAGCTCTGTCATATCTAACTATTCTAATAATCTATTTACCTCTTTAGTTTCTTGAGTGTTTATTTTTTGGTTGGATTTATTGAGTTCTAAGAGGAAGCAGTGGAGGTCCGCCACTAGCATAACTTTGCTGTCTATCTCTTTCTCTAACTCATTTAACTTCTCTTTTAAGAATTTGGATGCTATACCACTTGGTACATATATGTTTAGAATTGATATTGCTTCATAGTCTATGGTATCTTTTAGCAAGATGTAGTTTCCTTCCTTATCTGTTGTAATTAGATCTATTTTTGCTTTTAATATTTCTGAGATCAGGATGGCTACTCCTGCTTTTACACTTAAGCTGAAGCATAATGTATTATGCTCCAATCTCATACCTCTGCTCTGTGTGTATTTCTCTGTTTCAAATGTGTTTCTTGCAAATGACATATTGTAGTATTCTGGTTTTTAATCATTCTCCTACGTCCATATTTAGTATTCTGAATCCATTCTCCTACCTGCTTCCATTTTTGAGAGTTCATGCCAATTACATTCATGAATATGATTATTAACTGAGAATTTCCCTCCATCCTATTTTTCTTCTTGTTTGTCCTCTCTCTCCTTTCACCCTTTACCTCTTCACCAGTGTTTTGCTTCTGTTGAACACCTCCCCTGATCTGCCCTCCCTTTCTGTCAGTTCTCCCATACCCTCCTCCTACCTTAATTCATATTCTCCCCTCCTACTTCCCTGTTCGGTAACATAGATTTCTATATTCAAATGATTGTCTATATTATTCCTTCTTTGTGCCAATATTGATGACAGTAAGGTTCAATCAATGGCCATCGGGCACCCTCTTATCTTCTCAAATTTAACACATTCAATCTCTCCTTTCCTTCTGCATTCAGTATACTCCTCTTTGTCATAGCTTAATTATTTTCGTGTTATTCCCTCAAATTCACCTTATATTCATAATTCTGTCTATGTATCTTCCTTCTAGCTGTACTATTATTGACATGATTTTTAAGAATCAAAGTATTATCTTACCATGTAGGGATGTAAACAGTTTAGCTCTACTGATTCCCTTATGTTTTCTCTTTTTCCCTGTTTATGCTTCTCTTGATCTTGATACTGGAGATCAAATTTTTGGTTTAATTCTGGTTTTCTCTTATGAAAACTGTGTAGGATCCCAGGAGAAAGTCCTTAACTGTTGCACACACAAGGCTTTGACAAACTGTCTACTTGTCTATTATGAAGCCTTAAATTTGACAATCCCATAAAAACTCTAAGGGGACAAAAAAAATTCTTTCTTTCTTTTCTTCTGCTTTTAATTGCATTTTTCCTGCTTCACATAAGCAATAAAAGTACTCATATCCATCACTAAGCATGCTCCACATGGATATTCACTCTAAAGAATATGAGATATTCTCTTGTTGAAACATAAAAAATCTGATTAGATATGACTTTTTAAATTCTTAAATGTAAATTGTTTCTTTGTTATTATAGGACACCCATCATGCATGCTGCCATTGGTGAACCAGTAGGCATAGTGAGTCTTCTTCTTCAATATGATGTTGATGTCTCTTGCCGAGATAAATCTCGATGGACAGTTTACGACCATGCCAAAATCAGTTGTCGCCCAATGTAAGTTCTAACATTATAGTTCTAATTATCTTTATACAATTGCATTTAAAAGGTTTTTTTCCCCGTATACTTGAGACTGCCAGGGACTTTCATAGTTGCATAAAATAGCAAGCATCTGACAAGCATACTTCAAGTCACTAAGAAGAAATTGGGCAAATGGCAAAGTTAGGTTGTCCAAATTTAGGAGGACATGAGCAAGAGACAGGGTACAAAGTAGAGTCAGGTAATCTGAGATCAGAATTTTCAGAAATAATAATGATGAAACCTGCCATTTTTATAATTCTTTAAGGTTTTCCAATGTTTTACATACACTTTATTATTTGATCTTCACAAAAGTTCTGTAATTTATTATACTGTCTGATTTAGAGAGGTAATTTTTGTTTGTTTGTTTTTTAACCTTTGCTGACACCTCTCAGTTATAGTAGACCTAAAGTTAGTTTTAGGGAAAATCACAATATGTCTTAGATGCCTTCAAAGGAGTGATAAATGAAAAGAATAAATCATAAATATTAATAGTCAACATTAGAATTTATAGAGTGGCAGTTTGGTACAGGGGAAAAGTGCTCAATTTGGAGTCAGAGGACCTGGGGACAAATCATGCCTCTCACTATATGTGTAATGTTGGACAACTGTTACCTTCTCTGGGACTCAGTTACTTAATCTATAAAATAAAGAGATTAGAGTAGATGACAAATATAGACCCTTTCAGTCCTAAACTTACAGTTCTATAATATTGTGACTCTTAAGATAAGTGTATCACATCTAGATTGAATGATTGGTTATGCTCTACAGACTTTATGAAAACAACATTTTTTTTTGGTGATAATCTGATTATGTAAGGTTTGAGATACACCAATACTTGGTGCATATAATTTTTATCTTTGTTGATGTAGACTTAATATGTTTTATATTTTATTTTATACATAGTCATTATAAACTAATTACTGAGTATGGAAGACAGAAGGGACTTTATCAGTCCCATTCAACCCTAACCAGCAGTTCAGAGAGTGCTTTTGATCCAGAATTTACTTTGGGTGCAGCTGCCATGGATCAAATAGGTAAGACTTAAAAACCTGAAGAAATAGTGACTTTAGAAAATAATGAAAGAGCAATCTTAAAATTCATATATACTTTTTTCTGTTTCCATTTTATACTTTAAATGGGTAGGAACTTATTTATTTTTGATTAGTTACTTAATTATCCTTGTAGGTTCACTATCCTGAAGCCATTTACTAAAAACAGCCACAAGATCTTTTGTGTTATTATTATCTGCTTTATCCAAAAATTTCTTTATGTAGGCTTCAATACAATTTTCAGGTTTCTAAATTATTCTAAATATATTTAACCAAATTATATGAAAAGTCTTTAATACTTTTAAAATGTATTATATTTAGCAATATAATTTATTTCTGATTCTTAAATATGGAAAAAATAAATAATAAATATGAGACTCCTATAACTGTAGCATGCGTACCCATACTTACATACACACACGGACAGAGGGACTGTATGAATATATAAAGATAGAACAGAAAAAGAACAAGAGAGCAGAGCCCACATTCTTTTTTAGAACTCTGTAAATCACTTATCCAAGCTTTGGAAATATATACATTTTAAACCTTTTCAAAATTTTAAAAGGTTCATAAAGCTTTTGCTTTATTCTAAAGAAAATACAAAACCCACAGGATTTAGAGGGACCAGGGAATAGAGATTTGAAAGGAAATGCATATAACCATAGATTTTTGGTCAGTATTTGCATCACTTTGTGATTCAGGTAGTTAAACTTTAGACAGGAGAAGATTTTCTGACTTACCTCCTAACATTTAATCCTACCGCTGGGCCATTTGGAATCTTAATGATCTGGGCTTGTAATAATAAATTCATCTCACATTTATAAGACTTTTTTTTTAAATCAGTTGACCTATTACCTTGTGTGAAAGATAGTGTGGATATTCTGGTTGCTCTCATTTGAATGGTGATGAAACTGAGGAGCACAAAGCTTCGATGACATGCTCATGCTAGCAGAGCTAAAAGGAAAGAGTTATCATGCCCTCTTAACTACTGTACATTACATTATATATCAGGAAGAGATGACCTATGTAAACCTTCCTTAGAAGAAATGAGAAATCACAATGGCAGAAAAGACAGTATTTAATTTTAAGTATACATTACTACTGCCTAAAAAGGTTATATTCCAATAAAATATTTTAATTCCCTATAGCTAGTCATGTGACAACTGAACCTCACTTTCCCTCATTTTGTTCATTTGTAAAGCAGTCTTATCTATAGCTACATACATGAAATTGTTATGACAAACATTGAAGTTCAAAAAAGTGAAGTTCTGTTCCTCAATAATAGTTTTACATGTTAACTACATATAAAATTTTGAGCACATTTTTAAAAAATTCTTAATCCAATTTTAATAAAAACAATTATACTAAGTAATCTCATTGAAGATGTAGTGTCTATGAAGTTAATCAAGAAAAAGTTATAGTCTAGAACACAATTAAATATAAGGACATTGAAGAGTATGGCTTATTAGTGATAGATAAAGCTATTCATAAATATGTTCAAGGAAGATATCAGAATGTAAACATTGACTTTATGAAATATATAGTAACCAATAACATTTTCTATACAAGCCAAAATCATAATGTATGTATAAATATATTAATGTTAGAATTGTAAAATGTTAAAAGAACTAGGGATAGGAATAAAAAGAAAAATTAATTACAATTATTTGCTATTACAAAATATATCTGCTTTCCTTCAAATACTCATCTTTCACTATGAGACATTTATTTTTTCCACCTCATTTTCTGTTCATCAAAAAAAAATGGTAAAAATTCATCATTTGATTGGTAACTGCAGCAGTAATGGCATCGCTTATCCCTTTATTAGACTCAAAATTGGTGATCTCTGAGTTCTTTTGAACTTTTGAGGAATCATTGAGCTATTGTCATAAACCTCATATCTTCATTGTTTTGTAGTGAACCTTAGAGTAATAATAAAGTGACAACTGTTTTCTTTGACTTTTACTAATAGTGAAACTTTTGCATGTTTTTTTTTTTTTGTAAATCATATTGTCCAAGGGAACCAGGCATTTACATTAAAAATGAGTATGCTAGAGCCCTGGTCCTGGGCCTAGTAGTCTTTTTCACTTCCCTGAAACCAACATTTGCTTTCTTACCATTATTTATTTCATTCTTTTGTACCCATTAATTGTGAATAACCCCAATTTTACCAAAAAAAAAAACCAGAATTCATGAGTTTTCTAGTACGTTGGCAAATGATGATATTCTGGGGTTGATCACCACCCTAGATATTTCTTCTGGTTACTTTGATATTTTAATTCAGGTTTATGGTAGAAAAGCCACAAGGTATCAAAACATTGGATTCCAAAGTGTTTTTTTTCCTGCTCTCTAAAAATTGATACTGTATTTGCTCTTTGTGCAACCATAATTTTAATTGTGCAATATCATCTTCCTACACAAATCAACATGGATGATACTATGAACCATGAATGATAAAGGCCACAAGTCAAAGATATCCAAAAGATATCCTTCTCAACAAAGACAAGGCTGTTGTGTAGATAGATAAGCCAGGAAGGATTTAGGACCAGTGGTTTAGTACTGCCTCTGCCACTAACTACCTCCTTCATCTCTTTGAACCTCAGTTTCCTTTTGTTTCTATTTACAAATGAAGTGAAGGGTTTGAAATGCCCTCTGAAATTCTGTCTCTTCTAAAAGACCATGCTACTTCATGTTTTAATACCATTGATTTTAAGTATTTTTTTAATCAGAACATGAATAATATGGCAAGTTAGCTACAGTAGTATTCATCATCTGTTGTCTACCTCCCTGATAAAACATTTTATGCCACATGAATGTAGTCTATAGCATAACAAACACATCCCCCTTTAAATGTACATTTTATCGTTTCAAATGCTTCTATGACTTTTCCCCATAAGGGCATGCAAAACTTTATTCATAATTTGTAAATCGCTTAGGTTATAAAAAACCACTTCAGTACATTGCAGACAAATTGTAAATGTCTAATCTACTTGAAGTAATAATCCATATAAGATAAGGAGACATACTATAATATTCAATAGAACAGAATCTAGCCTGACCTAGATGAAAAAAAGCATTTTGCTTTCCAATTAGTTTTCATATATACACCCTTTTTTTCTTCTTAATTTTTTTTCTTAATTTTTAATTAATTTATTTTTAGTTTTCAACATTCACTTCCACAAGATTTTGAGTTCCGATTTTCTCCCCATCTTGTCCCTCCCTCCACCCCAAGATGGCATGCATTCTGAATACCCCTAATCTGCCCTCCCTTCTATCTCTCCCCCCTTCTCTTATCTCTTTCCCCTTCAATTTTCCTGTAGGGCAGGATAGATTTCTATGCCCATTTAATGTATATATTATGCCCCAGTTGCATGTGAAAACATTTTTTTTAAATTTTTGTTTTAAAAATTTTAGGTTCCAAATTTTCTCCCTTCCTCCTTCCCCATCCACCCTCATTGAGAAGTCAAGCATATTGATGAGTAATATATGTGTAGTCATGCAAAACCCTTCCATAGTAGTCATATTGTGAAAAACTAAGTATATTTCCCTTCATCCTACCCCCCATTTATTCTATTCCCTTTTTGACACTGTCCCTCCTTAGAAGTGTTTGCTTCTGATTATCCCCTCCTCCATCTGCCCTCCCCTCTCTCATCCTCTTGCTCTCTTGTCCCCTTCCCTCCCATTTTCTGTAGGGTAAGATAGATTTCTATACCCAATTGATGTGTATGTTATTCTCTACTCAAGCCAAATCCAATGAGAATAAGATTCACTCATTCCCTCTCACCTTCCCCTGTTTCCCCTCCGCTGTAAAAGCCTTTTCTTGTCTGTTTTATATGAGATAATTTACTCCATTCTACCTCCCCATTTCTTCTTCTCCCAGTATAATCCTCTCTCATGCCTTAATTTTATTCTCCAGATATCCCCCTTTCATGTTACCTTGTATCATCTGTCTATCTATCTATCTATCCATTTATCCATTACATACACACACATATATATGTATATATATTCACCTCCAACTGCTCTAATACTGACAAAGGACTCATGTGTTACAAATATCATCTTTCCATGCAGAATGTAAGCAGTTCAACTTTAATAAGTCTCTTATAATTTCTCTTTCCTGTTTACCTCTTCATGTTTCTCCTGAGTCTTGTATCTGAAAGTCAAATTTTCTAATTAGCTCTAGTGTTTTCATCAAGAATGCTTGAAAGTCTGCTATTTCACTGAAGGTCCACTTTTTACCCTGAAGGATTATACTCAGTTTTGCTGGGTAAGTGATTCTTGATTGTAATCCTACCTCCTTTGCCCTCCAGAATATCATATTCTAAGCACTCTGGTCCCTTAATGTAGAAGCTGCTAAATCTTGTGTTATCCTGATTGTGTTTCCACAGTACTTGAATTGTTTCTTTCTGGCTGCTTGCAATGTTTTCTCCTTGACCTGGGAATTCTGAAATTTGGCTACGATATTCCCAGGAGCTTTCCTTTGGGGATCTCTTTCAGTAGGTGATCTGTGGAGTCTTTCAATTTCTATTTTGCCCTCTAGTTCTAAAATATCAAGGCAGTTTTCCTTGATGATTCCTAAGATGATGTCTAGGCTTTTATTTTTATTTATTTATTTATTTTGATCATGGCTTTCACATAGTCCAATAATTTTTAAATTCTTCTCCTGGATCTATTCTCCAAGTCAGTTGTTTTTGCAATGACATATTTCACATTGTTTTCTCTTTTTTTTTCATTCTTTTGGATTTCTTTTACAGTGTCTTGGTTTCTCATAAGGTCACTAGCTTCCAATTGTTCCATTCTAATTTTTAAGGAAGAGTTTTATTCAGTAAACTTTTGGACTTTTTTTTCCATTTGGCCAATTTTGCTTTTTAAGGCATTCTCCTCATTGGCTTTTTGGACCTCTTTTGCCATTTGGGTTAGGCTATTTTTTAAGATGTTATTTTCTTCAGTATTTTTTTGGGGTCTCCTTTAGCAAGCTGTTGACTTGGTTTTTCATGATTTCTTGCATCACTCTCAGTTTTTCCTCTACTTCTCTTACTTGCTTCTCAAAATCTTTATTGAACTCTTCCATGGCCTGGGACAATTCATATTTTTCTTGGAGGATGTGGATGTAGGAACTTTGACTTTGCTGTCTTCTTCTGATTGTATGTTTTGATCTTCTTTGTTTCCAAATAAAGATTCTATGGTCTGACTCTTTTTGCACTGCTCACTCGTGATCCCAGCTAATTCTTTGAGTTGCAAAGTCTTTGTTAAGGTAGGAGTCTGCTTCCGGTGTGGAGAATGTACTGTCCCCAGCTTTGGGGGTTTTGTGCAGCTGTTTTCAGAGATACTTCTAGGGACCTGAAAATTTGCAATTCTTCCAAGGTGCTATGATTAAGGGTGAGGTGTTTACTCCTTTCCTGGTCTGTGCTCTGGTCTATGAGTGACCACAAGCACACTTTTTACTGTTCTAAATATCTTTGTACATGTGGGTTTTTCCCCATTTTATGATCTCTTTACTTACAGACCTAGCTGTGGTATTGCTGGGTAATATGTTATTCACAGTTTTGTATCCCTTTGGGCATAGTTCCCAATAGCTCTCTGGAATGGTTGGATCAATATACAACTCTGCCAACAATGCATTAGTGTTCTGATTTTTCCACATCATCTCCAACATTTGTAATTTTCCTGTTTTGCCATGTCAGCCAGTCTGGTAGGTGTGAGTTGGTACCTTAGAGTTGTTTTAATGTGCTTTTCTCTGGTCAATAGCAATTTAGAGCATTTTTTCATATGAGTATAGATAGCTTTAATCTCTTCTTCTGAAAATTGCCTATTCATGTCTTTTTACCATTTCTCATGTGGGGAATGACTTGTATCCTTATAAATGTGACTCAGTTCTCTACATATTTCAGAAATGAGGCCTTTATCAGGGACATTGGTTGTAAAAATTGTTCCTCAGCTTTCTGCTTCTCTTCTAATCTTTGTTGCATTTGTTTTGATTATGCAAATCCTTTTCAATTTAATATAATGTATGTTATCCATTTTGCATTTTATAATGTTCTCTCTTTTTTCATCATGACTTCTTTCCTACTCCTTAGATGTGACAGGTAAACTATTTTTGGCCCTTTTAATTTGTTTATAGTATCAACTTTTATGTCTAAATCAAGTACTCACTTTTACTTTATCTTAGTATGCAATGTAAGATCTTGGTTTATGCCTAGTTCCTGACATACTGTTTTCCCATTTTCACAGTAGTTTTTTTTTTCAAATCCTGATTTTTTATTCCAGAAGCTAGAATTTTTCATTTTATCAAGCAATAGATTACTGTAGGCATTTACCGTTGTGTGTGTGTGTATATATATATATATATATATATATATATATAAATATTTATTTGTTTATTTATTTTGATTTCTCAATGCTCACTTCTGTAAGTTTTTTACTTTAATATTTTTCCCCTCTCCCTTCTTTCCCCAAGATGGCTTGCAATCTGATATAAGCTACACATATATATTACTATTCAACATAAGGAAGAATTAGGTACAATAGGAGGAGCCATCATAAAGAGGTACCAAAAGAATACATAAGAAAAAAATAACAAATCGTATGCCTCGATTTGCATTCAGACTCCATAGTGATTTCTTTGGATATGGATAGCATTTTCCATCATGAGACCTCTGAAGATGTCTTAGATCCTTTATTGTTGAGAAGGGCTAAGTCTATCAACGTTAGTCATTGCACAAGGTGGCTGTTACTGTGTGCGACATTCTCTTGTGTCTACTCACTTCACCTGATTTTATTGTATTGTTTACTATTTTTCTGAATTGAATTTCTCTTTCTACCCTTTGCTGTTGAACTTTGTTGGTAATATTTAGAAATGCTGGGATTTATGTGGATTTATTTTATAGACTACAACATTGTTAATGTTGTTGTTTCAGGTAGCTTTTCAGTTGATTTCCTAGGGTTCTCTAAGTATACCATTATATCGTCTTCAAAGAATGATAGTTTTATTTCCTCATTGCCTATTCTAATTTTTCAAACTCTTTCTCTTCTCTTACTGTTAAAGCTAATATTTGTAGTCCACTACTGAATAATAGTGGTGATAATGGGCATCCTTTTTTCATCCCTGAGATAAATCTTAATTTTTTAATGATCTGATCTTAATTTTGTCCACAAAGATCATGAGGGAATTTTTCAAATGCTCTACTGAAATTTGGATAAAGTATATTGATAATAATCCCCTGGTCAATCAATATGTGAAGATAGTTAGGTATGATCTGTTGTGACCACTTCCTAGTGAACTCAAGAGTGGATGATCACCAGCAAAGACTGTCAAAGAGATTATTCATAAGGCAAAGGAATTCAACAGCATCTGAGGTTATGTAAGTTCTAGAAAGATATTGACTAACACAAAGGCTATCAGACTTTTAACAAGGTCTTCTCTTCAATGCATTTTGTACCCCATTTCCATTCAACCACTTGTATTTTTTTAATTTGTAGTGCTTTAATATACTTTAACTTGCTTGCATGTTAAAATAATTCCATGAGGTTGGTATCATAGGTGTTATCTTCCCTTTGATGATGTATTAAGTGTCATGCCTGTGGCCACACAGCTAGTAAGTATAAAAAGCAGCATCTGAAATCAGAGACTTTCTGACTCTGAAATCCAGCAAATTATTGACTATGCTACCTCTTGAGGGCTTGAAAATAGAGCTGGATAATGAACAATTACAAATATCTGAAAAAAGGATGGTTTTTTTTTAATTTCTTGCTTTTTCTAAAGTAGAGTATTTATATATTTATCTCTGCCCCCACTCCCCTTTCTAAGAAAAACAGTTAAGCAAATGAAACTGACATCCTTCCATACCCAAAACCCATCAACCTGTGAAAAAACATGTTTCATCAGTATTCTGATTAATATTAATTATTTACCTTAACCTGAATGTTTTTAGTATTTTTCTTTCTGAAATATGTTCTTGATTCTGCTTTTTTTCTACATAAGTTCATACAAATCTTCCCTCTTTTCTGTTTCTTCCCCAAAAAGTGCCCACGTGGGGCTTTCCCTCGCCTCAATCCCTCGTTGACCTCATTTTGTTATATGCCTTGTGATGAGTCAAAGGGTTCAAATAGTTTAGTGACTTTTCTTTAAAAGTTCCAGATTGTTGTAATGGTTGGACAAGTGAAAAGATCTACCACCAGTATTTATTAAGAACTCCTTTCTTAAACAGCATCTATTTTTTTTTATGTTTGTAAATTTAATTTGAGGTGAATCCAGTATTGTTAAATGTTCATTTCCTTAGTGACTTCCTGTAATATTTTGTTTGTTAATTGCATTTCTTACTTCTGAAAGTCATTTGTTCCTCTATTTTGAAACTTAGCTAGGAAATGATTCTTAGTCTCATATTTTTGTATCAGTTTCTATAGTAGATTTTATTCCACTATTTGATTAAACTATTTTCTCAAATCTAGTTTCTCTTGGTTTTGTTTGTACATATGCATTTTAATTTTATGCCTCTATCCTTTGGTTTGCAATTCTGCTTCTTATAATTGTGAAAGCTCCTTTCATTCTCCTGATTTCATCCCACTGTGTGTGTGCGTGTTAGTTTGTTTTTTTCCCAAACAGTAGGCTGAGAATCCATTTGGAACTTATTGTGGAAATAAATGCTGATCTAAACATTTTCTGTCAAACATATGATCAGTTTGCACAGAAGTTTTTGTCAAATAAAGAGGGTCAGGGTTTGAAAAGTAGGTACTGAATGGATGACTATCATCAACTTTAAAAGTTACTACCAGAGTGGTGTTCAGGTGGAGGTGAAGCATCTCATTGTGCAAACAAGAAAAGAAGTAGAACTGTGATCCTGGAAGTAAGTGTATGGGGCAGCAATGGGCCTGTATCATAAGACCTGGAAAGAAGGGTTCATTGTGGTTCTGGGAGTATGGGTTTACTGAAATGATTTTGGAAAAAATTATAATGCTCGATGTCCAGTTTCAAGTAAGATGCTTTCCACATATAGCCTGCTGTTCTCAATATAGGGCTGGTACAACCACATAGATAAGTAGCTTAAAATGAGATCCTGGTCTGTAGTATGGGCAAGCTGTTCTACAATGATGCATTTCAGGTGTATTTTTTTCTTGTACATTTCTGAAAGCTTATGGGAAAATTCATAGAAGTAGGTAGTGGGACATGTATGGAAAAGGGGTGTTTGCTAATTTCCACTTCCATAATGGTAATTTTCTAGGTTACAAGTTCCTTTAGTGGTTGATGTTAGCTTTTCCATTTTCACCTGTACCTTAGCCGAGTTTTCCAAACTGTCATGAAGTTCCTTGCACAATATCTCAAGTTCCTCATTATATTTTTGACCTACCTTTTGAGAATGAAAGCCAGAAGATATGCTGTTGCATTCTAGTTGTACCTTGTCTTCAGCAAGTACACTGATTTGGATGTTTCCTGTTTGTTTGCAATAGAAAACACCATATTGTTGAGTCTCTCATATTGATAATAAATTGTGCCAATCTACAGCATTGTCCTTAATTTCTCTTGTGTAGACGGAGAAGAAAGTTCTTTTGGGAGTAACCATGCTAGAGTTCTTCACGTCCATGACTTTAGTGCCCAAGATCTAGCCTGGAGGGGGCCAGAGGAAGTTCAAAGTCAATTGCATTTTTTACGGAGTTATTTTCTTCAGTCAATTTTTGTCCTTCCTAGCTATTGACTCTCTCTTGAATGCCTCTCATTTCTTTTCCCAGTTTTTCTTCTACCTCTCTTATTTGCCTTTGAAAATCTTTCTTGAGCTCTTCCAAGAAGGCTTTTTGGGCTTGGAACCAATTCATATTTCCCATTGAGGTTTCAAATGTAGGTATATTGACTGTGCTGTCCTCTTCTGAATTTGTTTTTTGATCTTCCCTGTCACCATAATAATTCTCTAAGGTCAGCGTTCTTTTCTGCCTTTTGCTTGGTTTTGTTTGCCAGTTTCCTGGCTTTTAAAGTTGAACTTTCCTATTGGAGCACAGGGAGCACTGTCCCAAGCTTCTTGTGCTGGGAGCAAGGTGCCTTGTCACTAGCTTTCTGTACTGGGGCCTTAGGTGCTGGCACGTGGGGGATTTGGGGTCTGGCTGCTTACCAGTCGCTCTGCTGGGGTCCTAGTGGTGGTGTCTGACATATACTAAGGCTAGGTGCAGTTTTTCTGCCTTTTCCCTGGGCTACACTGAATCAAGTGGAGGTCCAGCCACTGGTGGTTGCCTGCCTGCTTGGAGCTGCATCAGCATATGTGGTGGTTCTCCAAGCTGAAGTCTGCTGGTTGCCCTGGCTATCCTAAGATACATGGGGAATCCTGGTGTTCACATTTGCCTGCTCAACCATTCTGGGGCTCAGCATCTCCTGCTGGTTTGCTGAGGTGGGGCTTGCTGCTGGCTTGTTGGGATGCCTCTCATCGTGGACTGCAATCCCCTTTTTATCCAAGTGAAATGAACCTTTCTTGGCAATCCCAATTTCCCAGCTGAGAGACTGCTTCTCCCTGTCTTTCCACTATCTTAGCTCTTCCACTGAAACCACTGGCCAGGACTGTCTCAAAGAAGTAGGGAAAAAAAATCCTTCTTTCTTGGTGCCGTGTTGCTTAGGGAAATAAAAGTAAATGAGATCTGTATCATTAAGTAACTCTATAAACTGTTCTGATTGAGCCAAGAAAACATGAAAACAAGATATGCAGGTAATACTCTGCCTGTTAATTTCAAATTCACTGTAAAACTTTTAGTTACCTCAGAGCTAGATAGAGCATGACAACATGGAGAGAAATTCATAGAGGTGAAATGATTAACAGAACTGTTAAAGATTAGGAAGAAATAAATGTACATGCCACAGGTCAAATAAATCTATTAAAACAAAACCAACATAGAAAATTAGCCTGGATAGGACACAATTATCTTAATTTTGGAGCTTCTAATAATAGAATTAAACAATCATTCCAGACTTTTAGGAACCAAGATAGTGAAGTAAGCAGTAAATTACTCTCATTCTCCCCTATTGACCTCTAAAACCCCCAAAATAGCACCTCATGAAAAGTCCATGATGTTGTCTATTCTATAAACTATCTCATTGTTTTCCCCACCAATCCAACTCTGTTCTTTGTTCTCGTACTTCCCCAAATTCTATGAAGGCTAGTAATCCCTATCTCATGGTCTTTGGTCATTGAGAAAAGCCATTAACCCAGTTTATGGGTTACTACTAACCTAACTAATAAATTGATCTTGCAGAGACCATTTCCTCTCAGTTTACCTTTCATTTTCAAAGATAACAGTTTCAGCTAGAGTAAATATGTAAATCAATCTGTGATTTGGTATAAAATGAGTATCTCACAAGAAACTTAAAATGTGGAAGTAAATTGAGATTACAAAATAATCAACTAAATGCATAATTAGGAAAATAGAAATTTCTTACCTTCTTTATCTTCTTTTAAAATAGATCACAATAGATAAATTATAGCTGTGATAACTGCCATTACCGCTAATGGGGGGATTTAATTCATATAAGAGAAGTAACTCTAAATAAAATAATTATTTACTTAAATATTAATACAGATTTTACACCAGTATTGGAATTTCAAGAATCATCACAGGAAAGTGAAGAAAGCTTTGATAAAAGTGACTCAGAACAGGTATGTAAAAATGATATTCAAATTTCTGAGATTTTACTTCAGTAAAAGTTCCTTTCATGCAAATTTTATTGGAAGTTTTTCACATCTTAGTTACTTTTAAATGGATTTTTGTCTGATTTCAGGAGTTGAAATTTTCTTTGGAGGTGCAGGAAGCAACTGGAAAACTTCATCCCTAGTTGTATAATAATAGAATAGAGAAAGAGTCCCTGAATGTGGATTAATCCTGGCATTTTTTATAAATTTCTTACATATAAGGAAGTTAAGTTAGCCTACCTAATCATATAATTGTTTTGCCTTTAATAAGCCAAGTAATTGCAATAACAGAATTACCATGAATGCATGTTAAAGAATATCTTAGTCCTGATTTCTTTCTTATTGTCAGGCTAAAATTATTAGTCATCAATGGCAAGAAAATAACCTGGAATGTCAATATCTGGGAATGTATATCATTTTAGATGGCTACACTAAAATCTATCAGTGTTTTACAATGCTAGAGTATGTCATTAAAAATGCCATAATAAAATCTTATTTGGTAAGCAAAATAATAGCAACAATAAATAATAATAATTTATAAGCTTTTATAATAAAAACATGGCAATATTGAAAACATTACTAAGAATACTATGGTATTTTGTCACTACTGAATTGTGAGATATTTTACATTCTTAATAATGAGCAACATAAAATAATATGAAAGAGAAAAGTAGGAATTAAAGATACTTTATTTATGTCAAGTTAAAAAAAAAAACAAAATCTTAGCATTCATGATCAACGCTAATCTAATCTATCCTTAACCTAAATAGCCAATCCTATCCCAAAAGTAGTTGAAGACCTTTTCTGTCTAAAAACTTATTTCCCAGAGGAAGCAGCTCATTGCTTATTTGAACAGCTCTAAACTTTGAAGATGTTTTCCTTAGGCTGAGCTATAATCAACCTTCCTGTGATGTGCACCCAGGGCTCCTGGTTCTCACTTAACTGAAGAGTCAAGTTGAACAACTCAATCCCTTCTGCATTCTAATTCTCTAAATATTTGATGACTATTATGCCAACATCCTTTAAATCTTCTTTTCTACAGACTAGACACCTCCAATTGCCTACCCAGACCCTCCTGTGATATGAATCATGGTTGAATTCTGAGCTCTCTTTAAGTTCCTCTGAAGACCCTGTAGTTTTCTAGGGTCCTATCTAAGAACAGTAATACAGATGTGTTCTGATCAGGACAAAGTAGTGGATTGTCATGTCTCTCACTAAGGATACTGTACTACTTTTGCTGCAAAGATCACATTCGTCCTTTTGATAGACACTTCAGTATTAAATTTATGGCTCAGTAACAAATACTTTCTCTCAGGAACTCCTATGAAAAACTGTTTCTCCCATTGTGTACATACATAGTTGTTTTGTTTTATTTTGTTTTGTTTTGTTTTGTTTTAGTCCAAGTCCAGGTTTTACATTTATCCTGTTTAAACTGTATATTCTTAGCACTAGCTCATTGTTCCAATCTAGCAAAAGCCTTTGGAATCTCAGTTCTGTGACTTATTTCATCAGCAGCCTCTCCCAGTTCCATGACATATACAAATCTGATCGTCAGCATTCAATATATCGATTCCTCCTGATTATCAGTTTAAAATGGTGAACAGAATAAGAGTGAGGATAAAGCGACCAACTGCCCTCCAGAATAAATTAGTGTTCATTGGGTGTTTCCAATGAAGCTGCTCCAAACCTTCAATACATCCACATTTTTCACCTAGTCCACAAAGATTTTGTGAGAAACTGTTTCAAATACTTGTTGAAATCCAGACATACTGTGTCTTTGACATTCCTTGAATCTAGTCTTTTATTCTCTAGTCTACTGACAATTAAAAAAAAAAGGAAACACATAACGTGTCTAGCATAACTTGTTTTTAATGAACTGATATCAATTCTTAATTATCCCTTCTTAGAACTCTTTTTTGGAAAGTATGTACAAACTATTAATTTGATAAGTTAGACTAGAATTTACCAGCAATCAAGGATATTCACTTTTTTCTAGTCCCATGGCAACTCCTTGGTAGACTGTAACTATTCATAAGTTTAAGACAAAGATTCTTTAGCCCTATATGCAAATTAGTTTCAGTACCTTGAGATGATAATCCTAATTATTTAATTTGAACTCAATGAGAATGGTGTTGAGATGCCCCATACTCTAGAGCCTCCTGGCAGTGTCTTCCTTAACAGAAATTAGAGGAGTTCCAAACCCCATGTTTCAGATGTTCTATACAAGAGAGAATCTGATCTTAGAGTCTTGCTATCATATTTCACTTAGTTACATCCTGCAGAAGCAGTAGGCAAGAGGGGGGTGAAAGATGAAGCAGGTCATACAGCCTTTCCCTCCCACAGAATTTTTCTGATATCAGGTTCCAGTTCACAACCAGGGCTTTCAATCCTATACATTGCCTAGACTACACAGCTTTATTCACTATATCACTGCCCTATAAATAACTATTGAAATTACCATTCCAATGTTATTTCCTCATAATCAGAACTGTGTTAGTGTATAGTTTATCCTCATTAATATATTATGGAACTTTAATCTAAGTATTTCCCAAATAGCACCACACTCATCAACAAGTAAGTTAATTGAATATTTTCTTAGAACGCATAGATTACAGCTCAAGGAGTTGCTCTTATATGCAATAGAAAGTGGCTATGATCTAGGGCTGTGATAACCTTTTGAGCCCTTACTGTTACATGAAAAGATTCTATCACTTCATCTATGTTCATTAAAGAAAATAATGGCTTCTCTACCATTAATTAATAGAGCAAAAATTAACACAACTGCTTAAGAAGGTGACACGTCTTCAGCTGGAAGCAGAGTGTCGATTTATTAGGGATATTTTGGTTGAAATTTCTGTCCAAATGTAATCAATCAGTTTCCTTCCAACTTAGAGATTTGGTGTACCTATGAATTTGGAATATAGTGAAAATCAGTCAAATAAAATGTTGCCATCTCTCTTAAACTATGACTTTTAAAATGTCCAGTTTTTGGGAAATGATATTATAGGTCATTTGAAGTAGTTTATTTTGATATGGACATGACACAGTAGATGGAGTGCCAGGCCTGGAGTCAGAAAGATTTATCTTCTTGACTTGAAATCTGGCTTCAGACAATTACTAGTTCTATGACCCTGATCAACTCACTTAACCCTGTTTGCTTCAGTTTTCTCATCTGTAAAATGAGCTGGAGAAGGAAATGGCAAAACACTCTAGTATCTTTGCCAAGAAAACCTCAAATGGGGTCACAAAGAGTTGGCTATGACTAAACAAGAATAAAAGTTGATTGTGGTCATGTGCACATGATAGAATGTGATTCTGTCATGTAAACATTTTTATATAATTTATTCAAAAATATCTATGTGCAGACTATCAGTACTGTGGTTTATCTCATGCAAACTAATTATGGGACTGCAATCTCCATGCATCTGAACATTTGGAGAACTTTGCCTTTAGAGTTGGATCCATGATTCTTACCTCTGTTGGGGTCAGGGAATCATATGTTACTTGGCTGTTTTGAAGCAGTCACTTCCTACCTCATAAACCCCATTAATTCTGTTGATGGATCTAAGTTGTGTATTGTAATCATTTCTTATTTCTTGTTCTGAATTACATGCAAAAATCATTTCTCTTCTCTTGTCAATTCCTATGCTCTAATTAGTAAAATAATTAGAGAGGTGGTTTTTACTGGAACCAAACACAGAAGTGGACAATCGATACAGGTATATCTCACGACAATACAGTTATTTCATATCACATTCTAGTTTCACAAAGACATGACATAACGTAGAGTTACAGTTTTTGCACTTATAATTAGTGTTCAATTTTAAGATATTTAAAAGTCAGAAATAGGCAAATACATAAATATAATAAAGACTCTCACTACTTCAAAGGAATATTGAGTTGAGATTTCTATCCCATCCCAAGTTTATATTTTATTTGCTTGGTTTTTCCATTAGGCAGAATGCATGTTTATTAAAATATTGACCATTCTAATTTACTGCTATTTTTAAACAAATTGGAAAAGTATGGTACTGTGAGACCACCAAAAAAAGAGATATAAAAAGGAAATTGTTCCTCTTTGGTTTTTTAGGAATATACTATGGCACATGCTTAATAATACATTTACCCTAATCCAGAATACCCTGGATAAAACTTACATTGAAATTTTGTTTGTTCTATTATTTAGGGAAAGTTTAAATATTTTTTCAAGATTCATTAATTTTTGTATTTTTGGTTTTCAACATTCACTTCCACAAGATTTTGAGTTCTGAATTTTCTCCCCATCTTGTCCATCCCCCAGAGCCAAGACAGCATGCATTCTGAATACCCTTTCCCCTAATCTGCCCTCCCTTCTACCTCCACCCCCCTTTCTCTTCTATTTTCCTGTAGGGCAAGATAGATTTCTATACTACATTACCTGTATATCTTATTTTCCACTTACATGTGAAAACAATTTTTTTTTAACATTTGTTTTTAAAACTTTGGGTTCCAAATTTTCTCCAATCCTCCCTTGAGAAGAGAAGCAACCCAATACTGGTTATACTTGTGTAGTCATGCAAAACACTTCTACAGTAGTCATGCTGTGGAAAACTAAATATTTCCTTTCATCCTATACCACCCTCCCTTATTCTATACTCTCTTTTGACCCTGTCCTTTCTCAGAAGTGTTTCCTTCTGATTACCCCTTCCCCCAGTATGCCCTCCCCTCTATCATCCCCTGCTCTCTTCCTCTTCCCCCATCTTTTCCTGTAGAATAAGATGATTTTCCATACCCAATTCAGTGTGTATATTATTCTCTCCTTGACCAAATACGATGAGAATAAGATTCACTCATTCCCTCTCACCTTCCCCCTTTCCCCCCCACTGTAGAAGCCTTTTCTTGTCTGTTTTATGTGAGATAATTTACCCTATTCTACCTCCTCCTTTCTTCTTCTCCCAGTATAATCCTCTCTCACCCCTTAATTTTATTCTCCAGATATCACCCATTCATCTTCAACTCACCCTGTGCCCTCTATCTGTCAATCTGTCTATACATATATTTTTCCCCCTCCAACTACCCTAAGACTGACAAAGGTCTCATGAGTTACAAATATCATCTTTCCATGTAGGAATGTAAACAGTTCAACCTTGATAAGTCCCTTATGATTTCTCTTTCCTGCTTACCTCTTCATGCTTCTCTTGAGTCTTGTATTTGAAAGCGAATTCTTCTATTCAGCTCTGGTCTTTTCATCAAGAATGCTTGACAGTCTTCTATTTCACTAAATATCCATTTTTCCCTTGAAGGATTATACTCATTTTGCTGGGTAGAGGATTCTTGGTTGTAATCCTACCTCATTTGCCCTCTGGAAAAGCCTATTCCATGCCCTGTGGTACCTTTATGTAGAAGCTGCTAAAACTTGTGCTATCATGATTGTGTTTCCACACTACTTGAATTGTTTCTTTCTGGTTGCTTACGATATTTTTTCCTTGACCTGGGAACTCTGGAATTTGGCTACAATATTCCTAGAAATTTACCTTTCAGGATCTCTTTTAGGATGTCATCGATGGAGTCTTTTCATTTCTGTTTTACCCTCTGATTCTAGAATATAAGTCAGTTTTCCTTGATAATTTCTTGAAAGATGGTGTCTAGGCTCTTTTTTTTGATTGTGGCTTTCACATAGTCTAATAATTTTTAAATTATCTTTCCTGGATCTATTTTCCAGGTCAGTTGTTTTTCCAATGATATATTTCACATTGTCTTCTGTTTTTTCATTATTTTGGTTTTGTTTTACAGTGTCTTGATTTCTCATAAAGTCACTACTTTCCGGTTGCTGCATTCTAATTTTTGAGGAAGTATTTTCTTCAGTGAGCTTTAGGACTTCAGTTTCCATTTGACCAATTTTGCTTTTGAAGGCATTCTTTTTCTCATTGGCTTTTTGGACCTCTTTTGCCATTTCGGTTTGCCTATTTTTTAAGGTGTTATTTTCTTCATTATTTTTTGTGTCTACTTCAGCAATCTGTTGACTAGTTTTTTATGATTTTCTTCCATCACTTTCATTTGTCTTCCCAGTTTTTCCTCTAACTCTCTTACTTGCTTCTTGAAATCCATGGCCTGGGACTGATTCCTATTTTTCTTGGCTGCTGTGAAAGTATGAACATTGACTTTGTTGTCTTCTTCTGGTTGTATGTTTTGATCTTCTCTGGCACCAAAGAAAAATTCTGCTGTCTGCCTTTTTTTTTTTTGTCTCTTTGCTTATAATCCCAGCCAATTACTTGAGTTTTAAACTCTTAGTTAAGGTAGGGGGTCTGCATCTAGAATGGAGAATGTATGGTCCCAAACTTCGGGGTTTTGTGCAGCAATTTTTAAAGATACTTCTAGGGACATATAAACTTTCAGTTCTTCCAAGGTGGTATGAACAAGGGTAGGCTGTTTACTACTTTCATGGGCTGTGCTCTTTTCTATGAGTGACAACAAGCACTTTTTTTACCTTGGAACTCTCAGGAGTATTCCCTCTGCACCATTACTACAAGCTCCACAACTCCAGCATTCCTCCTTGCCTAGGACTGTCACCCAGAATTGTGATTCAGATCTAAGCACAGGCAAAGAAAAAGAATCCTCCCTTACCATCAGCATTGAGTTCCCTGAAATCCTCTTCTGATCAGCCACTGGATTCCCCCTCAATTTGTGGGCTAGAATCTCCAGAAGCAGCTGCCACCCTGGGTCTGGGACCTAGCTTCTCTCTCACGATGTCACAGAATTTTTGTAGTGACTTTTAAAGTTGTCTTTGGAGTTTGTGGGTTTGAGGAGTCAGAAAACCCCCACAGCTATCCATGATTCAGTCCCCTGAGGCCTGCTTTAGGTTCACTGAGGCATGGTCTTTCCCTACATACCCAAGCTGAACTACTTTTCTCTCCAAGCCCTACACAATAGTTCTTTCTAATCAAAGGTGAGATAGAGCTTTCTAATTAACCATCCAGGTTGTCTTGGGCTGGAGATTTCTTTCACTCTCTCTTTTTGTGGGTTCTGCTGCCCTAGAATTTGTTTAGAGCCAGTTTTTTTATAGGTATTTGGAGGGGTTTGGGGGAGAGCTCAAGGAAGTTACTACATTTGCTCCACTATCTTGGCTCTGCCCCACCTCCCCCCACCACCCCAGTTTAAATAATTTTTAACATGTCTTTGAAACACAATGATTTGGGGCTAGATAACATACTAAGCTTTACAGAATAATTTTAACTACTGTTTGTTTATTCTTTAATTTATCTTCTTCCATATTTCTTTACTAAGGAGAAAGTTACTTCAGAAAGTCAACATACCAGAACAAACAGCACCTGGGAAACAAGTTAAACCACTTCATTTTCCACTTTCATATCTAGGAAAAAAGTCTCAAGGACGAGAATCCAATAAGGAATCTAATAGTGATAATGTGCATTTAGATGTAGAAAATGGGCAGAAAGATGTGAAAAACTGTGGGTTAAACAGAAGACAATGGAAGTCAAAAGGAATTTTAAAATTGTTCCAACTGAGTTTAAGCAGATATTTGAAGAAATTTATGAAAAGGACAAAATTGCAGATCAGCCTACAGAGAAACTACAAGATGAGGAACTACTAGATGTCTCTGAAAAGGAAATAGAACAGTTACAAGAAGCATCCCTTAATCTGACAAATAGCTCAGGTGATACTGAAAAAGAGGAGAAATGTAGAGGCCCACTCAATGTAGGAGTTCAGTCATTTTCTGAACAAAACGATTACTCTCTGCAAGATGCTGTTTTAAACAATTTAAAGCTCACTTTCCAAGAAAATGTTCTTCACTCATCTTCTAATCTAAGCTCAGAAAGTAGTAACCTATACCATAAGAAAGGTAATAAGTCAGAAATTGAATGTACTTGCAATTTAAATGAAGAATATGTTGCTTATGATGCAGAAATTATAAAAATATCCAACTCACAAATAGCTATAAATGAAATGAAGGAAGATGAAGCATTTGGTATGAAACTGGCAGGAAATCTAAACAGGAATACCAAAACTTTGGAATCAGATTCAGGATGTTTGCTACAATCAAGTAGTCTAGCAAGCCATTTTGATGTCTGGTGTACTCGCTCTGATGATATGCAATCCAATATATGCCATCCAAGAAAAAAAGCCTACACTCACCACTGCAACCAAACTTAATGAGAAAACAAAAGAAAAGAAAACTTATTCCATGAAAGAGATCACAATGACAATAACTCTCCAAATGAGGTAAGACCTTATAAATACCTCCTTCCATATAGTGACAAAATATCAAAATGCACCTGAATAAAGAATTAAATCAAGATATGTGAAGATTTAAAAATGAGTTAGGAATGGTGGAAGTAGACAACCCAGCTTTTGAGGGTAAAAAAACACAACTACAAAAAAAGCTAGATTTACCTCCTGCCACTCTCCATTCCATTTATTTTTCTTCTTCATCAATCTTCCTGTGTAATTGATTTTCACATGATGAAAAATCTGTGTTTAAATGCTTGCTATTTGTAAAGGTATATTTAAAGTTGAATTAAGGTAAATATTCAGAAAGCCTTTTCATAGTCCTTATTTTGATCATCTAAATTACTCCATCAGATTCCAAAATCTTTTGCTTGTAAACAACAAACTTTCTAAAGCAAACATGCACATAGCAACATTAGACTCTGTGGCAAAAAGAACAAGGCCTAAAGATAATTAGGGCACAGGCCTAAAAGGAATGTAATGAACTCAGGTTCTCTTTTATGCAAGTCACTGCAATATTTTACACTTCAAATAATTTTGCTTTCTATGGACATTTTTATTTTCTTAGCCAAGTGTAAGATGCTATGGCTTAAAATATTGAAAATACAGGCTAACATTAGGAAATTTCTAACAGATCCACTTGATTGGACTAATATGGTTATTGTGATCTGCTGTGTTCATCTTTACTGATTTTAGTAAAAGCATTAAACTTTTTTTTTTATTTCAAAATGAAAGGAAACACATTTTTTCCTAATTTATTTAGTAACAGTTTTCCAAAAGGCATTAATACAAGATTTCTCAATTTTCCCACAACTAATACATAACAGAGTTGGGACTTAAACCTAGGTCTTCTGACAACAAGTTCAAAGCTCCTGCTCTGGAATTTCATTGTTTTTAAAAGGTGTTTATTTGCTATAGATAGTTATCATTTTAGCACATAGAGATAACATAAAATGTCAGCAAAAGATGGAAAAATAATGGGAAAACACTGACTTCTGATATACTTGAACATTGACTGGATTTAGATGGATTTAGCAGGCCCTGAGGACTGCTCCAGGTTCACTGAGGCATGGTCTTTTTCCTACATGCCCAAGCTGATAACTTTTACCTCCAAGCCCTACACAATAGTTCTTTCTAATCAAAGGTGAGATAGAGCTTTCTAATCAACCATCCAGGTTGTCTTGGGCTTGGAGATTTCTTTCACTCTCTCTTTTTGTGCCTTCTGCTGCCCTAGAATTTGTTTAGAGACAGTTTTTTTTATAGGTATTTGGAGGGGTTTGGGGGAGAGCTCAAGGAAGTTACTACATTTGCTCCACTATCTTGACTCTGCGCCACCTCCCCCCACCAACCCCAGTTTAAATAATTTTTTAACATGTCTTTGAAACACAATGATTTGGGGCTAGATAACATACTAAGCTTTACAGAATAATTTTAACTACTGTTTGTTTATTCTTTAATTTATCTTCTTCCACATTTCTTTACCTAAGGAGAAAGTTACTTCAGAAAGAGTCAACATACCAGAACAAACAGCACCTGGGAAACAAGTTAAACCACTTCATTTTCCACTTTCATATCTGGAAAGAAAGTCTCAAGGACTAGAATCCAATAAGGAATCTAATAGTGACAGTGTGCATTTAGATGTAGAATCAAAACGGGCAGAAAGATGTGAAAAAGTGCGGGTGAAAGAGAAGACAATGGAAGTCAAAAGGAATTTTAAAACTGTTCCAACTGAGTTTAAGCAGATATTTGGAGAAATTTATGACAAGGACAAAATTGCAGATCAGCCCACAGAGAAACTACAAGATGAGGAACTACTAGATGTCTCTGAAGAGGAAATAGAACAGTTACAAGAAGCATCCCTTAATCTGACAAATAGCTCAAGTGACACTGAAAAAGAGGAGAAAGGTAGAGGCCCACTCAGTGTAGGAGTTCAGTCATTTTCTGAACAAAACGATTACTCTCTGCAAGATGCTGTTTTAAAGCTCACTTTCCCAGAACAGGTTCTTCAGTCACCTTCTAATCTAAGCTCAGAAAGTAGGAACCTACACCATAAGAAAGGTGATAAGTCAGAAATTGAATGTACTTGTGATTTAAATGAAGAATATGTTGCGTATGATGCAGAAAATATAATACTAGCCGGCACACAGACAGCTGTAAATGAAAGGAAGGAAGATGAAGCATTTGGTAGGAAACTGGCAGGAAATCTAAACAGGAATACCACAACTTTGGAATCAGATTCAGAACGTTTGCTACAATCAAGCAGTGTAGCAAGCCATTGTGATGTCTGGTGTACTAGCTCTGATGATATGCGATCAATCATCCAAGAAGAAAAGCCTGCATTCAAATTTAATGAGAAAACAAAAGTAAAAGAAAACTTCTTGCAGAAAAGAGATCACAATGACAATAACTCTCCAAATGAGGTAAGACCTTAAAAACACCTCCTTTCATATAGTGACAAAATATCAAAAATGCACCTGGATAAAGAATTAAATCAAGATATGTGAAGATTTAAAAATGAGTTAAGAATGGTGGAAGTAGGCAACCCGGCTTTTGAGGGGAAAAAAAGACAACTGCATAAAAAGGTAGATTTACCTCCTGCCACTCTCCATGCCATTTATTTTTCTTCTTCATCAATCTTCCTGTGTCATGGATTTTCACATGAGGAAAAATCTGCGTTTAAATGCTTGCTATTTGTAAAACGTATATTTGAAGTTGAATTACGGTAAATATTCAGAAAGCCTTTTCCTAGTCCTTATTTTGATCATCTAAATTACTGCATCAGATTCCAAAATCTTTTGCTTGTAAACAACAAACTTTCTAAAGCAAACATGCACATAGCAACATTAGGCTCTGTGGCAAAAAGAACAAGGTCTAAAGATAATTAGGGCACAGGCCTAAAAAGAATGTGATGAACTCAGGTTCTCTTTTATGCAAGTCACTGCAATATTTTGCACTTCAAATAATTTTGTTTTTTATGGACATTTTTATTTGCTTAGCCAAGTGTAAGATGCTATGGCTTAAAATATTGAAAATAGAGGCTAACGTTAGGAAATTTCTAACAGATCCACTTGATTGGACTAATATGGTTATTGTGATCTGCTGTGTTCATCTTTACTGATTTTAGTAAAAGCATTAAACTTCGTTTTTTTAAATTTCAAAACGAAAGGAAAGACATTTTTTCCTAATTTATTTAGTAATAGTTTTCCAAAAGGCATTAATACAAGATTTCTCAATTTTTCCACAACTCATACATAACAGAGTTGGGACTTAAACCTAGGTCTTCTGACAACAAGTTCAAAGCTCCTGCTCTGGAATTTCATTGTTTTACAACATGTTTATTTGCTATAGATAGTTATCATTTTAGCACATAGAGATAACATAAAATGTCAGCAAAAGATGGAAAAATAATGGGAGAACACTTCCTTCTGATGTACTTGAACATTGACTGGATTTAGATGGATTTAGCAGGCCCTGAGGACTGCTCCAGGTTCACTGAGGCATGGTCTTTTTCCTACATGCCCAAGCTGAACTACTTTTACCTCCAAGCCCTACACAATAGTTCTTTCTAATCAAAGGTGAGATAGAGCTTTCTAATCAACCATCCAGGTTGTCTTGGGCTTGGAGATTTCTTTCACTCTCTCTTTTTGTGCTTCTGCTGCCCTAGAATTTGTTTAGAGACAGTTTTTTTTATAGGTATTTGGAGGGGTTTGGGGGAGAGCTCAAGGAAGTTACTACATTTGCTCCACTATCTTGACTCTGCCCCACCTCCCCCCACCAACCCCAGTTTAAATAATTTTTTAACATGTCTTTGAAACACAATGATTTGGGGCTAGATAACATACTAAGCTTTACAGAATAATTTTAACTACTGTTTGTTTATTCTTTAATTTATCTTCTTCCACATTTCTTTACCTAAGGAGAAAGTTACTTCAGAAAGAGTCAACATACCAGAACAAACAGCACCTGGGAAACAAGTTAAACCACTTCATTTTCCACTTTCATATCTGGAAAGAAAGTCTCAAGGACTAGAATCCAATAAGGAATCTAATAGTGATAATGTGCATTTAGATGTAGAATCAAAATGGGCAGAAAGATGTGAAAAAGTGTGGGTGAAAGAGAAGACAATGGAAGTCAAAAGGAATTTTAAAATTGTTCCAACTGAGTTTAAGCAGATATTTGAGAAATTTATGAAAGGACAAAATTGCAGATCAGCCCACAGAGAAACTACAAGATGAGGAACTACTAGATGTCTCTGAAGGAAATAGAACAGTTACAAGAAGCATCCCTTAATCTGACAAATAGCTCAGTGACACTGAAAAAGAGGAGAAAGTAGAGGCCCACTCAGTGTAGGAGTTCAGTCATTTTCTGAACAAAACGATTACTCTCTGCAAGATGCTGTTTTAAAGCTCACTTTCCAGAAGTTCTTCACTCACTTCTAATCTAAGCTCAGAAAGTAGGAACCTACACCATAAGAAAGGTAATAAGTCAGAAATTGAATGTACTTGTGATTTAAATGAAGAATATGTTGCTTATGATGCAGAAATATAAATACTCCAACAACAGCTAAATGAAAGAAGGAAGATGAAGCATTTGGTATGAAACTGGCAGGAAATCTAAACAGGAATACCAAACTTTGGAATCAGATTCAGATGTTTGCTACAATCAAGCAGTGTAGCAAGCCATGATGTCTGGTGTACTCGCTCTGATGATATGCAATCAATCATCCAAGAAGAAAAGCCTGCATTCAAATTAATGAGAAAACAAAAGAAAAGAAAACTTCTGCAGAAAGAGATCACAATGACAATAACTCTCCAAATGAGGTAAGACCTTAAAACACCTCCTTCATATAGTGACAAAATATCAAAATGCACCTGGATAAAGAATTAAATCAAGATATGTGAAGATTTAAAAATGAGTTAAGAATGGTGGAAGTAGACAACCCGCTTTTGAGGGAAAAAAAACAACTGCAAAAAAAGCTAGATTTACCTCCTGCCACTCTCCATTCCATTTATTTTTCTTCTTCATCAATCTTCCTGTGTATTGATTTTCACATGAGAAAAATCTGTGTTTAAATGCTTGCTATTTGTAAAACGTATATTTGAAGTTGAATTAAGGTAAATATTCAGAAAGCCTTTTCCTAGTCCTTATTTTGATCATCTAAATTACTCATCAGATTCCAAAATCTTTTGCTTGTAAACAACAAACTTTCTAAAGCAAACATGCACATAGCAACATTAGACTCTGTGGCAAAAAGAACAAGGTAAAGATAATTAGGGCACAGGCCTAAAAGAATGTAATGAACTCAGGTTCTCTTTTATGCAAGTCACTGCAATATTTTACACTTCAAATAATTTTGCTTTTATGGACATTTTTATTTCTTAGCCAAGTGTAAGATGCTATGGCTTAAAATATTGAAAATAGAGGCTAACATTAGGAAATTTCTAACAGATCCACTTGATTGGACTAATATGGTTATTGTGATCTGCTGTGTTCATCTTTACTGATTTTAGTAAAAGCATTAAACTTTTTTTTTAATTTCAAAATGAAAGGAAAGACATTTTTTCCTAATTTATTTAGTAACAGTTTTCCAAAAGGCATTAATACAAGATTTCTCAATTTTCCCACAACTAATACATAACAGAGTTGGGACTTAAACCTAGGTCTTCTGACAACAAGTTCAAAGCTCCTGCTCTGGAATTTCATTGTTTTTAAATGTTTATTTGCTATAGATAGTTATCATTTTAGCACATAGAGATAACATAAAATGTCAGCAAAAGATGGAAAAATAATGGGAGAACACTTCCTTCTGATGTACTTGAACATACTGGATTAGATGCTATCAAAGTGGCAGTTCATTTAATTATTGAATTTTATTTTTTGGAAGGGGAAATGTCAGTTATGCAGTGACACCCCATTATCCTATGCATAAGGAAAGTTTAGGATGAGTTAGATTAAATCACATCACCAGGTGTCTTGGCTCATCTGTACATTATCATTTTCTCTTGTTAGAGTTCCTTGGACTAGTTAACTCACAGGTCTAGAATTTTTCCTAAGTAAGTGCATAATTTTTTTTCGTAAAGTGTCAATTATACTAAGTACTAAGCTTTCCTTTTAGATTGAAGAGGAAAAGAAAAAGCATCAACGCAATCAAATTGAAACATTAGAGGAAAAAGATAATGACAGTGTAATTGAAAATGGAACAGTTGGCAAAGGTGATGAGCTGTTTCCTATGGAGAGCAATCAGCATGGTAAAGATAAGGAAAATGAAATCCCTGGGGAAGAAATTCCAATAATGGGAATTTCTTCTTCCAAGGAAAGTTCAACACCTGTGCACCATCTTTTAAAGGGGTAAGTTTTTCAGAATATTAATAGGAGTATTATTATCAAATGTTTCTATTAATGGTAAGTTCATTTAGCTCTAACAATCTGGAATCAGATTCACTGCAACAACTTCATTCTTGGTTGTTGTTTTTTTTTTTTGCCAAGAAAGAAATTCACGTCCAATGAATATATATTTCTCTTTTGGTTTCAGCATGTTCTTTGATTGTGGGACTGTCACATCAGCATCTATTGAAGAAGGAAGGTAGGTAGCCTTTGATAAGATCTCAAAGAATAACGTGCAATATAAGATATGGGTGGTAAGGAGTAAATCAAGATAGTTTTCAAATGTATAAAAAGTCTTAATGAGATAGCTTATGGCTATCAAAAAAATGAGATGGGCTCTCTTAGTATGTAGAAAGTTCCCCACCATTAGAAGTTTTCAAGAATGAATGAATTTTTTCTTTCATAACATGGTTAATGTAGAAATATGTTTAATATGATTGTACATGTATAGCCTATATCAGATTGCTTGCTGTCTTGGGGAGGGACAAAAAAATTTGGAACTCAGTCTTATAGAAGTGATTGTTATACATGTAATTAGAAAAAATCAATTACTATTAAGTAGAAAAAAAAAATGAAACTGTCCTTATTAAAATAAAAGAATGGATGAATTTAAGTGCCAAGCACTGAGGATATAAATAAAAAGTCAGACAACCTAGATTCTCAAGAACCACCCACCTACCTACCACCATGTGGGGGGTGGTTGGAGGGAAAGAGTGGAGGGTTCAAGTCGATAAGGATTCTGATTCTCTTCCCCAAAAATGGGACTGAGGAGAGAAAGGTTTAGTGTCCTTTCAGGATGGGGGAAGAAAAAAAAAAGACTTGGCAAAAAGGTAGAGAGAAGCTCTCATGTAGGCCTTCCTACATAAGGCCTATACTGCTCACAAGGGCACTAGAAAGAATGAGCAAGAGCAAAACGCAGATAACTGCTACCTGCTGCCCCACAAAAAGAAAAATCATAGGACAATAAGATGACAGATGACGTGACAGGAATGTGGCAAAGAGGATTGACATTGCAAGTTTGGATGGTACTAGATGACTCTAGAGTTCCATAAGAGTGTGAACCTGGAAATGTTCTAGATTGACATTTAGAAAGTAAAGAATGTAGAGAAGCAAGGCCTAATTTACTTTCATTAACTTGTTAACAATTAATTTAAGCATACTGTAGGATAATGAATTTCAAGAGCAAAAATTATATAAGTTCAAGAAGAAAGTATTTATACAAGATAACATATGTGACAAGCACTGAAAAAAGGCGTCTTTCTTTGCCTCACTGTTGGTACTCTATATTGTGACCTCAGAGTCACTCAGACAGAAAGTTGTCTACTTTTCCCTTGATTAGCCAAAAGTGGCCATATTAAACTCATTTGCAAGAGACAGTAAAGCCATGGGCAGTTGAGAGAAAGAACACTTTTGTTTTAATTGTCATATTTTCTTTCTGTATCATCCTCATTTCCCAATACATCTTTCCTCACCCTTCCAGAGAAACAAAAAACAAAAAGGAAAATACAGTTCAACACAACTAACTGCCACATCAGTATTATGCAGTATTCTATATGGATAGTCTTCCACCCTGCATAAAGAGAAGGAGGTTCCTTCTCATCTAGACCAAGCTTGGTCATCATAATTTCACAACATTCAGTTCCAGTTGTTTTATTGTCCTTAATATTTACATTGTTGCAGTTATGATTGATATTATTCTCCTGGTTGTTCTTTAATTTTTTTATTAATTTATTTTGATTTATCAACAATCACTTCAATAAGTGTTTGAGTTTTAAATTCTCCCCCCACTCCCCACCTCCCTCCCCAAAATGGCACACAATCTGATATAGGCTATACATATACATTCATATTAAACATATTTTCACATTAGTGATGTTGTAAGGAAGAATTAAAACCAATAGGAGCAACCACTAGAAGGAGAAAACAAAACAAAACGAAGACAAAATAGCAAATAGTATGCTTTGGAATGTGTTCAAAGATAGTCTTTCCTTGGATGTGGATACAATTTTCCATCATGAGACCTTTGGAAATGTATTAGATCCTTATATTCCTGAGAAGGGCTAAGTTTATCACCATTAGTCCTCGCATAATGTGGCTGCTACTGGGGACAACATTGTCCTGGTTCTGCTCACTTCACTCAGCATCAGTGCGCACAAGTCTTTCCAGGTTTTTCTGAAGTCCACCTGCTATAAAATTCTTATAAATAGCACAATAGCATTCCATTACACGCATATACCACAACTTATTCAGGCCATTCCCCAAACAATAGGCATACTCTCAATTTCCAGTTCTTTGCTACCACAAAAAGAACTGCTATAAATATTTTTGTACACATGGATCCTTTACCCATTTGTATGATCTCTTTGGAATACAGCCCTAGAAATGCTATTGCTGGGTCAAAGGGTATGCACATTTTTATAGCCCTTTGGGCATAGTTCCAAATTGCTCTCCTAAATAGTTGGATCATTTCACAACTCCAACAACATTGCATTAGTGTTCCAGTTTTCCCACATGTTCTCCAACATTTATCATTTTCCTGTTTTGTCATGTTGGCCAATCTGATAGGTGTGATGTGGTGCCTCAGAGTTGTTCTGATTCACATTTCTATAATCAATAGTGATTTAGATCATTTTTTTCATATGACTATAGATGGTTTTAATTTCTTCCTCTGAGAACTGCTTGTTCATATCTTTTGGCCATTTATCAGTTTGGGAATGACTTGTATTCTTATAAGTTTGACTTTAGTCTTTATATATTTTAGAAACGAAGCCCTTGTCAGAGATACGGGTTGTAAAAATTATTTCCCAATTTTCTACTATCCTTCTAATCTTGGTTGCATTGGATTTGTTTGTGCCAAAACTCTTCAATTTAATGTAATCAAAATTATCCATTTTGCATTTCATAATGTTCTCTGTCTCCTGTTTGGTCATGAATTCTTCTGTTCTCCATAAAGCCCATAGGTAAACTATACCTTGCTTTCCCAGTTTACTTACAGTATCAGTCTTTTTATTTTCATCATGAACTGATTTTCACTTTATTTTGGGATATGATATGAGATTTTGGTGTCTGCCTAGTTTCTGCCATACTCTTTTCCAGTTTTCCCAGCAGTTTCTGTCAAAGAGTGAGTTCTAATCCAAGAAGCTGGTCTTTGGGTTTATCGAATAATAAGTTACTATAGTCATTGACTACTGTGTCTTGCATACCTAACCTAATCCACTAACCCACCACTCTGTTACTTAGCAAGTCCCAAGTAGTTTTGATGATTGTTGGTTTGGTTTATAATACAATTTAAGATCTAGAACAGCTAGGCCACCTTCCCCTGCATTTCTTTCCATTAGTTCCCTTGACATTCTTGACCTTTTGTTATTCCAAGTGAATCTCGTCTATAGATAAAATATTTTTTGGTACTCTGAACGGTATGGCACTGAATGAGTAAATTAAGTAGAATTGTGATTTTTGTTATATTAGCTGGGCCTACCTGTGAGCAATTGGTGTTTTTCCAATTATTTAGATCTGACTTTAATTGTGTGGAAAGTGTTTTGTAATTTTGTTCATATAGTTCCTGGATTTGTTTCAGCAAATAGACTCCTAAATATTTTATAATGGCTACAGTAACTACAGGAACAGTATAATGTCTACAGTAACTTTAAACGGCATTTCTCTTTGTATCTCTTTCTGTTGGGCTTTGTTGGCAATATATAAAAATGCCTATAACTTATGTGGATTTACTTTATAGCCTGCAATCTTGCTAAAGTTGTTTATTATTTCAAGTAGCTTTTTACTTAATTCTTGAGGACACTCTAAGTATATCATCATATTGTCTGCCAAGAGGGATAGCTTTGTTTCTTCTTTGCCTATTCTAATACCTTTAATTTCTTTTTCTTCTCTTATTGCTAACTAATCTTTCCAGTATGATATTGAACAACAGTGGTGACAATGGACATCCTTATTTCACCCAGTTCTTATTGGAAATGCTTCTAGCTTGTCCCCATTACATATGATGCTTGCTGAAGGTTTTATGTAGACTCCATTTATTCCTATGCCCTCTAGTGTTTTTAATAGGAATGAGTGTTGTATGAGTATAATCTTTTAGGAGAAAAATGGATATTCAGTGAATTGGAGCACTTTAAAGCAATCTTGATGAAAAGACAAGAGCTGAATAGAAAATTTGACTTTTAAATACAAGAATTAAGAGAAGCATGAAGAGGTTGAACTATTTACAATCCTACATGTAAAAATGATATTGGTAACTCATGAGACCTTTGGGTAGGATTTGGTAGGATTCAGGATCTGGGTAGTTGGAGGGGAAAAAAATATATATATATATATATATATATATATATATATATATATATATATATATATATATATATATATATATATATATATATATGTATGTATGTATGTATGTATTAAGAAGGAGAAAGGGAGAGGTAAAATGGGATAAATTATCTCACATAAAAAGACAAGAAAAGGCTTTTACATGGAGGGGAAGTGGGGGAAGGTGAGAGGGAATGAGTGAATCTTATTCTCATCAGATGTGGCTTAAGGAGGGAATAACATGCACACTCAATTGGGCATGGAAAGCTATCTTACCCTACAGGAAAATAGGAGGGATTGGAATAAGTGAGTGTGGAATGATAGAAGGGAGGGCTGATTGGGAGAGGGGTTAATCAGAAACAAATACTTCTGAGGAGGGACAGGGTCAAAAGAGAGAATAGAATAAAGAGGGGGCAGGATAGGATGAAGGGAAATATAGTTAGCTTTCCACAGCATGACTACTATGGAAGCGTTTTGCATGACTCTGCAAGTATAAACAGTATCAACTTCCTTTCCTTCTCAATGAGGGAGGGTGGGGAGGCGGAGGGGAGAAAATTTAGAACTCAAAATTTTCAAAACAAATGTTAAAAATCGTTTTCATATGCAACTGGGAAATAAGATATACAGGCAATGAGGTATAGAAATCTATCTTGTCCTACAGGAAAATAGAAGAGGAAGCAGATAAGAGAAGGGAGGGAGATAGAAAGGAGGGTAGATTAAGGAAAAGGGTATTCAGAATGCACACTGTTGTTGGGCTTGGGGAAGGACGAGACGGGGAGAGTATCTGGAACTCAAAATCTTGTGAAAGTGAATGTTGAAAACTGAAACTAAATAAATTAATGGAGAAAAAAGAATTATTACAAACTGTGGCAGATGTTTGTTTTTTTTTCCCCCCAATAAATCTTTCTTTGATACCTTATCAGAGTGGAAAGGTGAAGATCTGTAAAAGCTGTGTCAACAGAGCAACAGGCAGGTTTGTGAGGTCCATTAAAGTTAGGATCAAAGAGCAGTCTTTCACATGTGTGATTGTTAATTGCTCAATGGTTTGTGTGTGTGCACGCATACACACACACACGCGCGCACACACACACACAGAGGAATGTGTTAACTCTAAAGGTAGTCTATTCTTCTTTAAATAAGTAATTGCTTGGAAGTTGTTGGCTTTTGTTTTTCATATATTGATCCTAACTGTGCTTTTCTGCCCCTAGTCCTACCCTTTAGGGGGACAATTAAACATGAGAGCCTTTCATATATATGAATACATATTCCACCTCTCCCTGTCTTCCCAACTCTTCATCTTCTCTTCTCTTGGATAAACATCGGCAATGTCTTCAGCTGCTCTTTATTTTACATCTTCATTCTTCTTCATCCTGGTTTCTCTTCTGTGAAGATATTCAGAGTTTTAAATGTCTTTCCTAAAATATATCTTCCTAAAATGAGCACAGTCCCTCAAATATATTTTGATCAAAACAGCATAAGGAAACTGTCACCTCCCTTCTTCTGCATTCTATGCCTCTTAGAATTCAACATGCAGTCATATTAACTTTTTGGACTTTCTCTGGCATTGTTGGCTCATATCAAGCCTACCTTCTATCAGACTTCCTAATATTTTGCACATAAATTGTCTAATCGCAACTACCCAGTTGTCGACAGTTGTTGTCTTTTAGCCCAAGTGTAGTCAGTAAATGAGGGAACATTTTAGATGAAGAAAACTCATTCTATGAAGTTTTGGAGCAGAACCTATTCATAGACTAGAGAAAACAGAAATCTGACTAGAATGGACCTTGTACTCTGAGAAGCAGTGTTCAGAACCTCTGTTGGATTAATAAGGCAGGCCTGAATATAAAGGAACTTCACAGCCAGGCAGTTCAGATTTGATGTACATTAAAAGAGAGTAGCCATCTGGGAAATGAGCTCAAAGGCTTATTTAAGGAAGGCTAATCTGGAAGCCATATATTTTCCCCGTCATTTTCTTATCAGTTTTCAATAAAGAACAATTTAAGCATCCCATCATGGATGTTTTTTCAGCAATGATTTGGTCATGCATAAGAAAAGAGTAAAAAAGCCTCAAAACGATAAATGGACTTCAAAGGATCCTGGTATGAATTCATCTTGTGAAAAAGTGAATTCCTTAACAGATATCCTACTCCATGTTCCTGAAGACAGCCCTTTAAGCGAAGCAGAACGTGACAAAGAAAGGCACAATGTTACTGTATTTCCTCATGGAAAAATATTAGCAATGTGTACTTTTGGTAGTTGTAGAAGACTGATGTCCTGTTGTTCTTTATTCTGACAGTGTTGAGACATATGCACATGAGCACTTTCACTGCAAGCAACTATATTCCAAATGCCAGAAAATGTAGCTATAATGGTAAAGCTTAGACGCCCAGACTCCCTTTGATATACATGCCACATTACTTGCCCCTGTTTGACAGTTGAAATTCTTGTTTTCTTCAACATAGCAAAACAGTCCCAGTGATAATGCACTCCATTTTGCTCATTGTGGTGACAGAACACAGCAGGACAGACATTAGTCATTAGGAATGTGGTTTTCACCACGCCTAAACACTAGTGGAAGGGATACCATACTTGGAGTCAGGAGATAAGGTTTTAGATTTCTACTCTATTACTGTCATAGCATAGATTTAGAATTGTAAGGCACGATAGGGATCGTCTTGTCCAGCCTCTTTATTTCAGAGATCAGGAAAACGGACTCAGAGAAGCTTAGTGGTTTGCCTACCCTCACACAAGTAAAAAGAGGCAGAACCAGTGTTTCAACCTGGGTTTTCTGACTCTAGATTCCATCCACTTTCCACTGCACCACACTGCCAACATTAGCAGTGAGGCACATACATTTGTAAAATGGGGATAATAATACTTGCATTATCAACAGGATTGTTGTACGGAAAGTTATTTGTAAAGTGCTATAGAAATGTGAACTATAATTAGCCATTCAATAAATATGTTTTTCTTGTGTGCAGAGTATTCTACTAGTGATTGCTGTTATTACAATATACACAATGTATTGTGTTTAATTTATAATTATGTGAATGTAGGAGGTGATTAAACCCCTGGGAAGGGACGGAACCAATTTGCTTTCCCAAGACCCAAAATTACTTACTTCTAACTGCTTTTTCTATCTCTAGTTTATTGGGTATCCTCTGATTGGGTCACTGATGTTAGTATATTTTGCTATTTTTAAAACCCCTGTAAAAAGCCAACCATTCTTTTATAGAATTTCTATCTCTGAATTTTGTTTTACTACTTAATCATATTGAAGTTTGATATTCAGGACTGCAGAGGGTTCATGTATAGTCTCATCAACTTGAGTACTTTCTCTAGAGGGGAAGATTGTGGCTCCTCATCCTGTCAGAGTAATGTTCATATTTCTTCCACAAAGGTCCATCCAATGTGCTGGTAAACTTCTTCAGAAAGCATTACTCACATACAATGTGAAGAGCCTTATGTCAGGCCCTGGAATAGAAAGGTGATTAGACAGTCTCTGACTTCTTGGAGCTTGCAGTATAGGAAATAGAACACACATACATCTAACTTGAATTAAAAATTATGTTGGTTACCGTATATAATATTTTCTAAGATTTAAAATACATTCAAAGATAATGGACATAATTTAATATTTGTTGATGTCTCAGTTCATACCAGCTATTATACTGCTGAAATTCTTGTTACTGTGTGATCTTAATAACAGGGAGTTTGGCATATGAACAAGTGAAAAAATAAATCATTGTTATCATATCACAAGTTAAGAATGTTTGGCTGACATTTATTTTGAAAGCAATCCCTCACACTTTTTATTTATGGGAAGGAATTCTGATGTTACTTATAGTTTTTGTTTGTTTTAAAAACTTTTCAAGAGCAAAGATAAGCATATATTATAAATTAGGGCTACAAAATTAAATACTCAAACATTCTATATCTTATGTGATTGGCTTGTAACATAAAAAAGCATGAGATTTTCAAATAGGCATATATTAAATCAAACAGTTACAATGATAACAAACTTGATTTGCATTTTGCTTGTTTATATTCACACTGAAAAGAATTATTTGTCTTTTAGGCTTCAAAGAAAACATCGAATGAAAAGAACAAGGTACTGTAAAAATGCCAGAAGTATAAGTTGGTTTAGAAAATAATGCATGTTTCAGGGGACATAACGACTTCTTTTTTGCATTATAAATTACAAGAGTCTTTAATCTGTAAATGGATACTTTTAGAAATAGTCTCCTAGTGAAACATGTCCATTGTGAATGGTAGAAAATGAATTATGTTGCTGGATTTTCCCTCATTTTCCCCCATAAATAAAATGAAGACTATCCTCTGTAAGAGATGTTGTGACTATTTATGATGATTTTCATAAGGTCCTAAATAATTCAGTTTCTAGGTAGTGAAGTGCCATTGTTGATAGAGTCAAGAAGACCTGAGTTGGAATCTGTCCTTGGGCTCCTAGCTAGCTGTATGATCCTGGACAAGTCACCTAATCTCTTTTAGCTTGTTTCTTCATTTCTAAAATAGTTATGAGTAGTGCTTATCTCACAAAATGTTTGTGAAGATGCCGTGATATGATGTATGTAAATTGTTGTAGAAACCTTAAAGTGTTACACAAACATTAGCCATTGTTATTACTGTTTAGTTTTTGTTGTTTTATAGTGCTGTTACATATTTTATAGGACAAAGTACAGACGGATGCAGATGGTCTTGAGGTCCTCCTCACTAAGTCTTCTGATACAGCTACAGAGAATTATGATTTACCTCTTTTAAACTGTAAGAATGTTTTGTTGTTGATTGACCAACATAGAGTTGATTGTAAAGGTAAGAATATGCTTAAATTTCCTAACAGAATACCAGTGTTAAACAGAAAACAAAGATGTGAGTATATACAAGAAGATACCACTGAAGTCCTATTCCATTAACTCATACTAAAGTAGATTTGGCCTTGGATTCTTGGAGGCTAATGTCAGACATTGGAGCCTAATCTCTGGCAGGCCTTGCCAAGGTGAAAGTGATTATGGTGGCTTCAGGGTGATGAATTTTTCAGCCACAGAAGATAACCTTCTATTTGTTGCAATTCAAAAAGAAATATTAAGTACCTACTGTGTGCTGTATCCACAAAGTTTAGATAAGACACAGTCCTTGTCCTCACTGAGTGTGCAATCTAGTAGGGGGATACAGTCTACCTAGATAACTCTAATATTAAAAAATACATATATACTTGAGAAGTACAGTCATATTGCTATGTGAGGTACAAACTGGGAAAGAATATTAACTATCCAGAATCAAAATAACCTCTTTGTGAACAGCAGCATTGGAGGTGAGTTTTAAAGGATGGGTAGAAAATCTGTAGGAATCATGGGAGTGAGTATAAGGTGATGAAGTGAGCATTTGAAGAAAGAGAACTGTTAGCAAGGAGGCAGGAAAATGACAGTGAAAGTGGAATTTTCCTGGATGGGATATAGCAGTAAGAAGTAAATATGGAAAGGTAGGGTGTTGCAATTTGTAGAGGGCTTGGCTTGGTGTCTATAGACAAATCCCTTAAACTTGCAGCTTCAGTTTCTTCATCTATAAAATACCTTACTGCAAAGGATTGTTGTGAGCCTATATGTGCTATATTATTAACACATGTGAGTTATTCATATTGAATGCTAGGACAAGGTGCATGAATTTTATTTGATTGACAATAGATAACCTTTGAAGAGACTGACATGACTAAATGCATGAAGATAACAGGCAGTGATCTGTTTATGGAAAGAATATCCAAAATATTAAATTATTTCACTAAATAGTCAAAAATGTCAACAATCTCACAACTGTTCTGCCTGGTTTTTATAATTCTCCTGTCAGCATGGCATATAGGCTAATGTACTGGACATAAAGCCAGGAATACCTAGGTTCAGATTCTATGTTATACACCTGCTACCTGTGTGAATCTCAACAAGTCTTTTAACTTCCCTGTGCCTTAGTTTCTTCTTTTGCTTTGAATCTCTGAACTTATGACTTCCCTTACTGTCAGCTTCACCACCCACCACGATAACTGTGTCTACCTCTAGCAACCCTGTTCTCTCCTTGTTGCTTCAATTCTGCTAAACACTGAGATGTGTGAAGAATTGAAAGTTGCGAAGGGAAACCTGACCACCAAATCTCTTGAATCTGTAACTTCACATAACACACATTGCTAACTCTGGATTAGGTCTCAATTTGGCTCTGTATCTCTCTGTAGAATAAAGTGCCTGGTTTTATGGTTGCTATTTTCCTTAATGCTTAGAATATTTTTTCACTTTCTTCTGGTGTCTCAGTTGTATTTTACTTAAAGTTACCAAAAGTCTGGCTAGTGAAAAAATGAGGATGGATGTTGCTGTATGAATGTTACATACAGATTTATATTCTAAGTCCCTAAGGGAGAAGCAGTGTTTACATATAACTACTTAGTGTAAAATGCATTTATGATATTTATAAAATAATTCTGTATATTTGCAATAAATACATACTAAATGTACAATCTATTTTATCTTATTTGTCTCCCCCCCCAGAGCACACATCAGAATGTTTACTTTTCACATATATTTTCCCATATTTTGAAGAACTCTGAGGCTTCAAATGGTTTTTTCTGAAGTTATATGTAACTTAGAGATTCTTTTTAATTGTCCACAACGCCCACAGAGAAATAGGTTATTTTCAAATTCAATGTAAATCTTTTGACAAAATATTTCGGTGTATCCTTAGGATTTATATGTGGAATCTGAATTCTAAGTATACTGCTATTGTACTGCAGAATTTAAAATACTCCTATTTATTTATTTGTGTTTTTCTCTGTATAGATCCTATTAGCCTTTTGAAAATTCGGGACGCAGTTCTTAGATTTGGACAATCAATAGAACTTAAAAAAGGACACTATACACTACTCACTGGAAAAGTGAAGAGTTTAGAAAACAAGATCAGTGAACTATGGGAAGAATTAGCAGAAACAAAAGAAATGAATTCCCAGGTAGAGCATCAAAAAGCAGAACAGGATGGAGAAATCTGTAGACTCAGGTATCTAACTCATGAGTTTCAATAAAGACTTGAAAGCATTTCTCTTATGTTGAAGCATTGTGAGAGAGGATTTGGGGTTAGAAAGGAAAAAAATGACACATCTTTAAAATAACAATATAATGAGCCCTACTTAATCCCTTTTATTTTATGGACATCCATGAGAGATGCATTTTTAGTGAATTTTTAAAACTATACCACAATTGGAATTTTTTTTTCAAAACATAGTAAAAATCAACTCTGAATAATCATTAGTAATGGCAAAACGGATGAGGAAATTGTAGAAATCATTCCTACACCTTATTTTAGTCAGGAATTTTATCTACATTTCCATTTAAACATTTTTTAGTATTTTATTTTTGTTTTTCCTCAGTTACATGTAAAAACAATTTTTAGCATCCATTTTTAGAACTGAGTTCTAAATTCTCCTCTTCTCCCTCCACAACATGCCCTCATTGAGAAGGCAAGCAGTTCTATACAGCGTATCCATGTGTAGTCATGTAAAACATATCTATAATACTCATGTCGTGAAAGAAAGCACAGAGAAAATAAAACTGAAAATAAAGGGGGAAAAGGATGCTTCAATATGTATTGAGATGCCATCAGTTCTTTCTCTGGGGATGGATAGCATTTTTCATCCTAAGTCCTTCAGAATTGTCTTGGATGATTGTATTGCTGAAAATAGCTGAGTTTTCCACCACTGTTTTTTGTTCACAATATGGCTGTTATTTTGTACACAATATATTTCACTTTACATCAGCACACGAAAGTCTCTCCAGGTTTTTTGAAAGCATTGAAAGCATCCTGCTCATCATTTCTTATACTACAATAGTATTCCATCCTAATCATATGCCACAATATGTTCAGCCATACCCCAACTGATGGGTATCCTCTCAATGTCTAATTCTTTGCCCCCAAAAAAGAGCTGCTATAAATATTTTTGTACATCACTCTCATTACTCTTTCCAATTTTCCCTCTACTTCTCTTATTTGAGTATCAAAATCCTTTTTGAGCTCTTCCATGGCCTGAGACCAATTCCTATTTTTCTTGGAGGCTTTGGATGTAGGAGCTTTGACTTTGTTCTCTTCTTCAAGGTATATGTTTTGATCTTCCTTGTCACCAAAGTAAGTATGTATAGCCTAAGGGTTTTTTTTCCATTGTTTGCTCATTTTCCCAGCCTATATTTTGACTTTTGACACTTTGTTAAAGTAGGGCTCAGCTTCAAGGGCTGGAGGTCATACTGTCCCAAGCTTCAGGGGTTTTGTGCAGCTGTTTCAGAGATATTTCTAGGGACCTGTAAGTTTTCACCTTCTTCCAAGTAGTGTGATCTAAAGATAGGTGTTTACTCCTCTCCTGGTCTGTGCTGGGATCTGTGAGCAACCACAACCACTCTTTTCTACCCTGGAATTGTAAGGAGGGTCCCTCCTCCACTGTGGCCACAAGCTTGGCTATGCTACTGCTCTTCCTCTCACTGGGACTGCCACCCCTTACTGTGACCCAGATCCAGTATGGGCAAAGCAACAGAGGCCTGCCTCAGTGTGAGCCAAAAGACCCCTATACTCCTTCTGAAGAGTTCTTGGACCCCTTGCCCTCTGTGAGAGTTCCAGAGGCAACTGCTGCTGCTGCTGATTCAGTCAGTCTCAAGGCCTGGTCCTGATTTCCTGAGCCTGGGGCTGGTCTAGGCTGGTGCATTCTGTGCTGCACTGTGCTCCTCTCTCACCCTGGTGCAACAGACCTTTCCTGCCCACCTTCCAAGTTGTCTTGGGCTGGAAATTTTTTACACTTCACTTTTTGTGGGTTCTGCTGCTGTAGAATTTCTTTAGCCATTTTTCAAAGGGATTTGAAGGGATTTGGAGGAGAGCTCAGCCTAATCCCAGCCATTACTCCACCATCTTGGCTTTGCCTCTGCCTCTACACATTTTACCAGAGTCATTGAGATGTATCAAAATTCAGGAATTTGGAAAAAGTCATTTCCTCTAGCTCCTCTTTAGTACAATTCAATAACATTTTAAAGCTAAAAAGGCAGGCAGGGAAGGAGGGAAGTAGGTGCACATATGTATCCAATTGATGGAATTTCTCTCCATTGAATACAGAAAGTCAAAGCAACCAAAAAACTATATGATACATTTTTGATAGAAGTTTAATGCCCTGGAGTAGCCTGGGTAGAGAAATGGCTTCATGTTTCATTTCTGACACATCCTGACTGTGTGAGCCTGAAACAAGTGATATAAATACTCAATAACCCCAAGAACTATCTAAGGCTCAAAAGGGACCAATCTGCATCAGTAGAGGGAGTTTCCTGATGGTGAGTTTTCTACACAGGTCCAGTTCCCCTCAAATTAATGCTCTTTTCCTTTAGAGGTCCAGATGAATACAATTAAATGTCATTATGTTCCTTATTTCTATTGAACTGTGATTTTTTTTAAAAAAAAGCAATTTTAATCTAGGTTTATACTGAAGCAAGAGAAAGAAAAGCGAATGACTGCAGAAATGCTGTTTGAAAACATAAGAGGACAGTTAAGAAGAATACATGAACAACATAGTAAAGATGCGGAGCTAAAACAGCAGCTTGAATTTACTCTTAGAAATCTGCACGTTGAACTGAAAAGAGTAAGAAATAATTTGAAACAGGCAAATTGGAATTTAAAAGTCAATATTTCCATCTTGTCTTAATTAAGAATATTTATGGGTTCCCTGGGAGTGGAGAGGTAAATGCTGTGAAGTCTTTTTAATCCTAAAGAAGGGCTATGGTATTTATAGTTAGTATAAGTAAGTAGGCTCAATCATTCATAAATATATAAAGAAAAATAAAGAAAAAATCCCTTATTTTACCATTTGAATGTAAAATTACAGGCTAAATGGGCATGGGAAAGGTAAGATGGAGCTAGTACTTTCTGAAGTGTCTCACAGTAGAAAATCAGTATGGTATAGTGGTTAGATCTGGCCTCAAACTGAGGAAGACCCAGGTTCATGTGTTGGCCCTGACACATCTTCACTGTATGACCCTGGGCAAGTCATTTTACCTGAGCCCAGGCCAGAGGTTTCAAACTCCCCAAAAGCTACCCACAAAACAGTACTGGGGGGATCTGTTT
Source organism: Phascolarctos cinereus (assembly GCF_003287225.1). NCBI lineage: Eukaryota > Metazoa > Chordata > Mammalia > Diprotodontia > Phascolarctidae > Phascolarctos > Phascolarctos cinereus. The sequence goes on from NW_027555502.1 coordinate 59,897, forward strand.
GACATCACTACTCTGTCCTCAGCCTCTTTAAGACTCTAAGTTCCAGAGAACTTCTCTACCTTGCCAGAGGGAGTTTCCTTACCTGAAAAATCTCTAGGCTAATGAAATTTCAGGTTCAGTCCTTCTCATTTCTTTACATTCCACTTTACCACACATCCTTCAGTCTTTCAGTAAAGCTTATTATTCTCTAGCATCTTTGGCTCTTACTTATGCAATTCAAATTATCCAAGCCTTTCTAAATGCAAGGAAGGCAAAGTCTTAATAGGGCGGAGCACTGGACTGAACCCACTAATAAGATGTAATTCAGTAAGAATTAAGGTAAAGTTTTATAATTAGGTAGAAAAAATAGCATCACAAGTATAAGTTGGAGGAAATATGATTAGATAGCATGTTGCCCGAAAAGATTTAAGCTTAAGTGAGTCAGTGCTGTTATTTGGCAACCAAAAATCTGATGTAATTTTGCATTGCATTAAGAGAAGCATAGCTTCCAAAACCGAGGAGGTAAAAATACTTCTGTACTAAAACATAATCAGACCTAGCCTGTATTATTTTGTTCATTTGTAGCTACCACAGAATTATGGTAGCTAGTAAGCAGAGAAGGAATAAAAATATGCGCAACAAGAATAAATTTCACTTGGATTTCTAACAGAAGGCTCTACACATGACAAGGATTCATTCATTCACATTCACTATTGCTCAGTATGATAGAAAAACACAAGTTCATGAAATACCAAATTTAAGATCTTTTCTTTTTCTTTTCTTTTTTTTTCAACAGTGGTTTGAAGTAAATCACTCAGGCTATTGGCCCTTGGTAATCCTTTGTTACCTGGGCACTGGAGTGCTTCATTTAACTCAATTGCTCCTCATACCTTTCTCCTGTCTTTACAGAAGGGATCTCATAGAATGGGGCTCCTGAGCTTGTTGATACAGCTGTTTCCACCAGTCCTGAATGGGGACAAATGCTCCTGGACCCGTTTTACTCTGATGGGAATGCCAAATCAACTTTTTATAATTTGGCATCAATAATGCTTTCATTATTCCTTTAAACTTTCATGGTTAGGGTTAGGTTATCATCTATTGACCCTCACTTTTCCCATCTGGGCCTCACTTTTCCCATCCCTAAAATGAGGAGTTTGGAGTAAATAATCTCTAAAAGTTCTAAATCAGTGATGCTCTGAAAATGCTACAGATCTGTCAGAGAACAGATTGTTCTTAAGATGTGCACTAAGAAATTCTAAGACTGTTATCACTTCATTTGTCTGCAGTTAAGATAGTTTTACCAGGACAATGACTCTAACTGTAGGACAACTGCTCCTCTTCAACACCTAGGAGGAAATTAGCTATTGGAAAAGAGTGCTAGATTTGGAGTCTGAAGAGACCTGAATTCAGATACTGCTTCTAACACTTACTAGGTGTGACAATGAGCAGGTTATTTAATAACTTCTCCTAACCTAAGTCCTAATCTGTAAAATGGAGAGAATATTATGAGTATTTCCCTCGTAAGGGTGTTGCAAGGCTTATATGAGATAATGTCTTGAAAGTACTTTGCAAAGTACTTTATAAGGCCTCTGTAAATATTAGGTGTTGTTATTTTTATCATAATACCATGCACAGCCAGTGTGGGATCAAATGGAGATAGCAAAGGAAATAAAATATGCTGAAAAGCAGACAGATTTAGGGGTCTAAAAATACAGGGTTTGTAAAATGTACTCTATATCATATAGTGAAATGCCTATCTGTTTTGAGGTCTGAATAGCTGAAGTACATGTTTTCTAATTGATGTAGCATTTTTAAGATATGTTCTTTCAGAAAATTGAGTCTGACAGAAATGTGAAATAGGTGAAACCCACTCAATTTGTGTATTCTTTGAATACATTATGCTTCTCGGCCCCTTGGGATTTAGTTTTATTTACTAAGGAAAAATTAGGATGCATAATTTTATTTTGAGTAGCAACTTTTTTTCCCTCTTCATTGTGTTTAGGTTCTTGATAGCAATGAAAAAGAAAAATATCTGCTCCATAAAAATCAAAGCCTACAGGATGAAGTTGCCATGTTTAAACTAGAGTTAGACAGACTAAACATTAAGAATCAGGAGAAAGAAAATCAATATACAGAAGAAAATGAAGTTTTGAAAGAAAAGAATAATGAGCTTCAAAAGGAATTAAAACTGAATAAAGAAGCACTAACAAAAACAATATCCCAGTACAACGGACAAATAAATGTTCTGACCACTGAGAATGCAATCCTGAACTCTAAATTGGAGAATGAAAAACAAAACAGAGACAGACTAGAGAAAGAAATTGAATCATACCATTCCCGTCTGACTTCTGCTATTCGTGATCATGAACAAAGTCAGACATCAACACGGGACCTTGAAAATAGCTGTCAGCGAGAACGAGATGACTGGTTTCTTTTACAGGACAAACTAAATTATGACTTATCTAGTCTAAGAGAGAAGAATCGTGTCCTTTCTCAAGAGCTCTCTAAAGCTGAAAGTAAAGCCCGTCGTTTAGAAAATGAGCTACACCATGTACATGATTCTCTCAGAGAAAAGCCACTAATTTCAGAAAGCACACAGACAGAATTAAACCAGGCCGAATATAAAGCAAAGGAACTGGAAGAGACAAATCAAATGAAAATGAAAAAACTGGACACATATGTCATCAAAGAAGAACGTATCCAAGAAAGATTAGCCCAAAACCAGAGTGAAAATATGTTGCTTCGGCAACAGCTTGAAGATGCCAAAACAAAGAAATTGTTAAAGAAAAGGTGTTGAGTGATGCTATTGATCTCTTCAATAAAGTTTGTGCTGATATGGAAAACGAATTCTTACAGTAGAAGGCAGAAATAAAGAGTTAATCAATGAATATAACCACTTAAGAGAACAAATGTGTAAATATGAAAATGAGAAAGCAGAAAGAGAGGTAGGTCTTCAAATAATATAATTTGATAAGCATTTAACTTTTTGAAATGAAATTCAAAATAATTTTGATCAAGGTAAATTAGAAATTTGAATTTTCTGCAGGCAGATGATGTTATTAACTTTGATTGTAAAAATTCTGACGTGTAAGAAAGGAGAATGAGGAAGCAATAACATGATAGAAATCAACCTGTTATCCACCTTGTAGATAAGATGACTCACTTTGCTTAAAAATATTATGTAGCCCATGAAATTTTAAAGGCAGAGAGTTGGTTTAATAAAGGCAGATGGAGTTAGTCACTTCTCAATAAATACTGATAAATTCATAATTGTAATGATATTCCATTTCAATGTTCAATAGAATAAATTATTTGAAATGCTAAAACTTAAGATAAATCATGAAAACTTATGCTAGTGATAATATAACAATTCAAACCTGAATTGAGATACTGTGGGATATTGTAGTTATCCTTTTCATAATCATTTAAACAGTTTATCAATCTGACTAATTTTAATTCAAACTCCTTTGAACGAATTTTAGAAACATCAAACACTGGATCATAATGTAATGAAATTCCAAAGACTAGCAACTACTCTCCTTTAAAATTTAGGACGGCAATTCTGTTCAAAGACATTATGATTGTGCATCAAGCATCCATTTTTTTTAAAAAATGTGTTTGTGTTTTCTCACTACATATTTTTTTTATTTATCTCAATATTTTTACTAACACCTCTTGCTTAATGTCCAAAATTGCAGTTTCTGGGATCACTACCTTTCATTTGTTGAAGACAGATAGCTTTTAACAGTCTGATAACAATCCTCACTATCTATTTTTCATATATGCAGTAGGTAGCAGGACTACAAAGTATTGTACTGTGTAACAATTTCGTATACACAATGTTTTCAAATTTTATTTTTCATGTATATGATCATGTGCTTAAATCTAGTAATTTCATACTAGATTTTAGTTTATTTGTAGGAATTCAATTAATTATGCCAATTTTTCCTTTTTACAATTTTATATCGGCTTCTTTTAGCTTAGGTTTCCTTCAAAAAGTTTTACTAGACTTTAGTTGAATTTATTTTTACAGCATACTTACTCTTATCTAATCAGATGGAAAATTTTTAATTTCTTTTGCTTTTTAGCTTCATTAGCTATTAGTAATATATACAATAATTTACTTTGCTCTTTAGTGAAAATGAACTGGATGTTTTATAGCATATCTGTAAATACATATACAAGTGTCTATATGTGTATATATGTACACATGCATGAAAGAATGCAGTCAAATAGCACAATACAAACATGAGACTGAAAAAAGAGCAAGGAAGGTGATTATTGAAAAACTAAAAAAGTCAACAAGTTACTTTATCACTAGTATGTTTTAAAATATTCCTGTGTAAATGAAGGTTTGGGAATTTTTCCCTATTCTAAATGCAGAATATGTGTGTGTGTGTGTGTGTGTATGCATGTATATATATGTATATATAATTTTCTCCCTCTGCCTTCTTACAGCATTTGAAATCATTAGTGAAAGTAACTATGCATACTCTCAATTGAGGTGGCTTTTTTGTGGGTGAGTGGGGGGCCTTGGGATTGGACTTTTTTATTTGCTTGTTTGTTTGCTAGGCAGTTGGGGTTGAGTGACTTGCCCAGTCACAAAGCTAGTAAATGTCATGTCTGGTCGAATTTGAACTCATATCCTCCTAACTTCATGGCCAGTTCTCTATCCATATCAACTGAGTTTTTAAAAAATGGCATAATTAGAACAAATTGAAGGGCAAGGTGTTTTTTTTAATTCAACCAATACTTTAGTTGTGAGAAAACATTCTTGAAGATGCTGTAGTAAAAAATTGCTTTTCAGAATTATACCTATTATTTTTGTAATGATCCTAATATTAGCGCAAGGATAAGAAGTAGTGAACTAACATCCAGTAGAAATAGGGTTGTTGTTGCTGTTGTTTTTAAGTTCAAATTTAATTCAGCTGACCTTGATAATGAGTACTTTCAAAGTTGGAATCTATTTTTAAAAATTCAGAACTGCTTTCTGAATCACTGACCGAAATTAAAATGAAATCTAACAGAATATGGTAATAAACATCCTATAATTTTCAGAATAGAGTTGGACATTTTGTTTTGTTTACTTCATTCTTTGTGTTCCATTTGGTTTAGATACAAGCAGCATTCCAAGAGAACTTAGAACAATTAAGAGAAATAACAATGCTTCCCTAAGAAACCAAATGGAGCAACGAATTGGAGATCTGGAAACTGAAATCTCCAAAATGAAAAGCTCAAGTCAAGAGTCTGCTGAGGCAAGCTAGCGAGATACAGACAGCTTTATTCTGAAGCATTAAAAAGCACAAAATCCTTGTCAGACAAATTAGCCAGGTAAGCCCAAACAGGGACACTAAGAAAATAGTACTTAAAGTTTCCATTTTGAATTTAACAAATCCTTAATGGACTGATGTATGACTTCATTGGGAAATGGGGGTTAACTGTAGAAATAATACTTTTATACATATTGGTAAATGAAATATTTTTTTAAAATGTTAACTAGGTACAAAAGAATGCAGTGTGGTATATTGGAAAGATGGTACTCTGGGTAGAGGCAGAGGACCTGGCTTCAAATCTCGCCTCTGATGCTTACTATTGTATGACCTTGAGCAAGTCGCTTAATTTACCAGAACTTCGTTTCCTCCTCTTTAAAATGAGGGTGTTTGATTAGGTGGCTTCCCTTTCAGTCCTCAATCTGTGATGCTATGAAAATTATTTATTTTTAAGTGTCTTACTTGTATGCCATATTCTTTCTTTTTACTATCTGCTACAGATTAGTTCTTCCAGGATGAAGTTAAATATTTTGAAAATTAGAATAACATTATTCTCATTTCATCAAATGACAGTATTAAAAGGTCTTAAGTGTTTCTGAAAATGTATAACAGGATCATAGCAATATACAGCACATTGTAAATAATCTTCTCCTAATGGTGCCAACCAGGACTGAAGGACTCAGGGCCATCCTGGTGACCCTCAGCAAGTCAAACCATTCCCCTCAATTCACTGCTATCCCAAGTCTTCAGTTTTCTATAGAGGTGAAAGTTCATTGAGGGAGCTATTGGAGGGGAAAAGAAAGAAGGGAAATGTTACAGGTTTAAATTAGAGTCTTGGATAGCCAAAAGATACTATCTGTTTAAGAAAAAGAGATGGGGCGATCTTCCTTGCTATATATGACAATGGAGACATTGATGGGTAGGTATTATGGGCTGGTTATACAGTTGAGAGTCTCAGGACTTTTTTTAGCCTCAACTGAGTGATCCCCTTTTCCCTCTAGTGACTGCAACCCTGAGTCATTTGGCTGCTACCTGGGTCCAGGTGAAAAGACTGAAAAAGCACTGCCTAGAATAATCACCCAGATATGATACCCTTAAAACAACTTTACTAATTTCCAATATAATTTTATAGAATACAAGTGCTTTTAATGGCTTCTTTAAAAGATCTGTTTAGTAAGGAACCCCAGATTTGCAAGTATCTTCTGTGGTTTGATTTATTTTATTTTAAAATTTCCCAGGATGATCTGACAACCTTTTACTTTGCTCAATTTCTTTATACTTTTTATTGGGAAAGGATTGTACTGGAAGAAACTCAATTATCCAAAAACTTTTATAACCAGTATTTTTAATGGTTTTCAGAGTTAAGAAACTACTCAGGGAAAAAATTCAAAATTATGATAGCATTAAAAAAAACAGCCATTTAAGAAAAGTTATTTTAAAAATATTTATTTAACCATTTATGTGATTTGAAATGTTCACAGAAACAGTGAGAGGCTAACTGAGGTGAGTCATCAACTCCAGAAAGAAAAACAAAAGAATGAAATTTTAATCACCAGTTTTACTGCAAATCCAGTTCTGGAGCCACCACATGTTGCAAATATCAGTACCAATATGTTCCTCAGGAGAAGTCTTATTTCCAGAGGAAATTTAGGATTTTCTACTAGAATTACATGTCTTCAGAAAGCAGCTTGCGGCCTACTTGGCAAGGGTTAGTCATTTAGAATTTTTTTCTTCCTTTATGTCAAAGATATAATGTAAAATATTCATCTTAGTGAAATTTCCTGCTTTATTATTTTTGAATGTGTCATTGATTTTTGTGATCTATTAAAATGAAGGTAGTCCTTATACCAAATGAAAATTTAAAATGCTAGATAATGAGTTTTATTTTTTTTAGGCCTATGACAATCATATTTCCTAATCTGATAACTTCTCAATTATACCTATACCTGGTTTTATAAAATTTATGTAACCTTGACAAATGGCATTCATATAAGGATTCTTTAAATTGAATACTATTTTCTCGCCAACCAATATTTAAAGAGGTTTTATTTCCTCCGATTTATTTTTCTCATGATAATGACTTAAAGCACAGTCTTTCTTTGATTCTTCTTTTTCAGAATTTCTTTTTAAAAAAACACATGCATAAACACAAAAAAAACCACACGCATATAAACACCCTCTCTTTTTTTAGAGTATCCTAGAAAAATCTTTTGCAAAGCAATCTCATGTGATATGGATAATTATCTTTAGCTTTTTAATTCATATTTACATACAGGTTTTCTTAAACTAGGTATATAACCTTAAGAGATATTGTGTATCTATTGCCTCTTTCTCTTAAAAGATGCCCATTTCTAAGCACCTCCCAGCATTGACACAATAAATGTAATGCAGTCAACATTAAGTTCAGAAAATTTTGGGATTTTTTAAAGACACTGCTAAAGTGCCCTCAAAAATGTATATATGCAATGGACTAATCAGTCAGTTGATAAAGATTAAAGGATTAAGCTTTATGGATCTATATCTTGTAAGCATCTAGATGATATCGATAGATAAAGAAAAATGAACGTGAGTAAATTTGTCTTCCCTATGAAGCATTTAATTACAATGCTCATTTTAAAAACAGATTGGTCTGCAATTTTGAGAGAAGTAATCCATGTGAAAGTCTCCTAATTGATCTGACTTGACCACTTCATTTTACCTGTACAAACACAGGCATTATATTCACTATTTCCCTTTGGGGATCAGTTCACCATCACTACTTTTCCTTTGTTTCTTTTGTTAAAATAATTTTTTGGTGTGAGATGTATACATGTGTTCTTACTTCTTCAGCTCCTTGATCAACCATCTGTTTGTCCCTTTTCTTCCAATACAGCCCTATCTGTGCAAAGGTGTGTAGTCAACATGGCCCAATGTTCTTATTAGCTCTCTATTTGTGGGTTGGATCACTTTGGTCTAATATTTCATTAAAAAAAAAACAGAATCACTCCATATTAATGCATTTTAAAAGAAAACTGAATATATTAAAGTATATGCTGTAGAAATGGTTAGAGCAGAGCACACTTCATTTTGTTACAACTGGATAAATCACCTGCATCTTCTCACCATTTCACATTTAAATGCATCCTGAGTACACGGCATCCATTACACTGCAATCTTAAGCAATGTAAACATTTCAAGAAAACATGTTGTTCGGGACTGTATGCAAATACTTTAGAGACAGTTGTCTCAAAAGATTATGAAACATAATTTCCAGTATGGAATCTCAAACCCTACTATTCATTGTTAGCTTTAAGTGCAGTATTTCAGGAATCAGTACCCTTCAAAGTACATTGTGAACTCCTTGGAGTTAAGGACTATTTAAGGACCATTTCTCCCCTTTTTTGCAATGTTTGGGACACAATACACAATGTTTTCTACCTAGCAGGTACCCAGTTGAAATTTTATAGTTGAAGTAGATAGTTGAGTGGATGAAAGTGCATTTGTATTCAAGTACTCTGCAATATTATGAGCTGTCTGCATTCATTTAAAAAAATGTTCTGATGTTTATTTCTGGCCTGTGATTTCATCCATACAAGGAGCTCCTAGTTAGGAACTTCCTTTATCAGTACAGACCAGCAGCTGCTTTGTCACCTGTAGTATAAGGGAGTTGACCATGGAAAAGAGTGTTTTGTGTGACTTATGGAGAGATACCTAACAAGCATGTGTCAGATATGGCACTTGAACCCCTCCTGATTCTGAGGCCCTGTGTATTATCCACTAAGCCGCATTGCATTTTAAATCAAAATTGTCTCAATTTCAGGGAAAAAAATTAAAAATAAAGACTCAGAATGTCCCCTGTTTGTAAACCCACTTCTCCTCCTCTTTTTTAAGTTGAGAATCTCTTTTTTTCATTGATTAGTTAGTGCCTGCTTATATTCTGGCTGTTCAGTTTTCAAAAGCAAACTAAAGATTTGCAATGTTCATTTTTCCCAATGACACACTTGCAGATTAGATGTAGGATCTACAATTTTACAAGTCAGTGACAGTGTTTTCAAAGAAGGTAAACACATGAGGGAAACCTAATATAATAATATTCCACTAAGTACTTTTCTTGTCTTCCACAGATTTTCAGGCATCAGTCAAAGTCAAGAAGGGAAGCTATTAGAGAATAGTAAGCCTTTTCAGGAATAGGAAGCCTTCTCAAAATAAGACACATGGGTTATGGTCTACTACTCTCCCCTTGCATATGGCTAGCCTTATTGAGAAATATCATACTAAGAGATTAAGAATGGTTAGGGAAACCATATGATAACTTCTGAAGTCTAAAGCTGAAATCACATGAATTGTCTTTGAGAATATAGAAATCAAGAGTTTTTGTAGGTAGTGCTTTATAGTTGGCAAAATATTTGACATATATTTTCTTGTGTTATCCTTATGATAACCTGTAAGGTTTTAGTGCAATTATTATTCCCATTCTGCATATGAGAACACTGTGGCTCATAGATTAGGCTTGCCCAACTTTATATAGCTATCAAGTTGCAAAGTCACTTTATTATATTTGTAATAATAAAAGAATGCCTTTGTATTTCTAGAGTTTTGAAAACTGTACCTGTTTCTTTCTAAAAATATTTCTTTTCTAACATCTAAAGTTTATATGTGTTGAAGTTTTTCTTTATTTAGTGTCACAGCTTGGGTTAAAATGAAGACCTGGGTTTGACTCTTTACAGGAAATTGGAATTCAGGAAGCTGATATAAAGGGGAGCTTTGTTATTATGCAATTCAGCAAGCCTCGGGAAACAAAGCATACATACAAATACCTTCTCTGGCAATAGAGAGAGGTTGATCCCCAAGGGGGCAAGAAACTCACCCAGACCACCAGGGAGGGAGATGTCAGACGTGGGGTTCAAGTAGGGAACTTAGATACCCTAAAAATGGTCTTGACGGAGAAGAGATAATCAGTGCTAAATGTGGGAGGAGGCATTCCTAAATGAGACCCAAAGGTTGGGAAGTTCTTGGGGTCCCTTACTGATGCAAGGCTTGGTGAAGCTCAGGTAAGGGGAGTTTCTTTGCTGACACCAGAAATTGGGAGAAGGTCTGAGTTGACTATCTGAGGCAGCCAAAGAAAGGAGTAACTTAGATTGCTGCACATGGCCAGGAGTATTTTCCAATCAGAAGCCGTGAGCATTAACTGTTGACCCAGAGTCAGAAGAGTAGCCAAGTACAACCTTGACAGTATTTGCCCACATAATTTATGGAACTTAGGCCCACTTAGCCTAAGTGACCTCATACTGGAGTCTTATCATGGTACTTCTAATATCAAATAATAAAAACTTCAATCATCACAAGTTTCTTTAATTGAAATTTTTTTTTCTAATTAAACCAACAAAGTCTACAATTGTAAACACATAATATATACGCAGATATATGCATATATAAGTAGGGAAAGAACAAATTATTGCTGGATTTGAAGGCAAGAAGACCTGGGCTCAAATCTCACTCCCTGTGCACCAAATGCCTCTGACCATACACACACGTACATATATCTATACATACATGCTCACATGCATATACATGTATTATGCATACACAGAAAAAGGAGATGGAGAGAGAGAGAGAGATCACCAGAAGAAAGTGCCTTATTCAACTAACAGAATTAGAGTTAGACCTTTGTTAGGACTTTGAAGCTATTCCCCCAAAGAGAGTGTGAAAATCCCTACTGACATCATAACTGGGATAGTGTTCATATTTAGAAAGTAAGGAATGTCTTTTTCCTGGCTACTTAGTGGCTTATTGATTCCACATTTATGATTGGTTGACACCTGGCTGGTGTGAATCTGAGCCACACCCCGATCTTGGCCTTTAAAAGGGAGATGAAATATTGGGATTCTTTAGTATGGTATCAGTGTGCATCTAAAGCAAATATCATACCCTACCAAGAAGGTGGGACCAAAATGCTAAACATATTTTCACTGGGCAAGTTAACTCCTTATACATTAGAGATAAGTTCAAATCGAGAACAAAGTCCTTATCTTTTAATCATGTCATGTTAACTAGGCTGCTCCTGATCACACCCTCTACATATAATACATGTACATGTATGTCTATATGTTTCATATAGATAGAAGCACAGAGATATAGTTTACATAAATATTAAACATATGAAAAGAGATTTTTGTAAATTAATTTTTAAATTAAATGTTAGTCTTCCCTTAAAATATATATCAACTTTATTTTCTTTTTATAACGTGTCTTTATTAATGTGACACTTAAAATCTTCTAGCTAAAGGTTTTGCCCAATGTCAAGTTTTTCATTACCTAAGACATCTTCTAGTGATGATGCTATCAAAGAAAGGTTTAAGAAAGATCTAACTCAGAACCTGGGGAATAGATCCACACACTCCTCCTCTCTTACTTCCAAGTTTACTACCAGGACAAAAGAAGTTTCCAATATCGTCATCATAAACAATAACAGACATTTGTGCAGTTCTCTGCCAGATATTCTTTTGTGCATTTAGTATTACAAATTTGGAGAGAAATATCTTGAGTGTAAAATTAAGTAAGAACATTATAAATAAGGATATTATGTTTTAGCGATACTTTCCCCACATGCTTTATATTTATCTTGCAACATTTATCTCCTATCTATACTATCCTATTTCATCTGTCTTCTGAAAAGGAAACTATACAACTTTATTCTTTATCAAGAGTGCTCCCATTTCATCTTCTCTTCCCACTTCTATGAAGTTGTTATAAGAACTGGAAGACTGGCACCAGTCTCTTTCCTTCTTTCTTTACAAGTTAGAGTAGAAACCACGATCTCTCTTAGCTTTGTTACTACAGTCTACAAAACCACAAAGCATGGATCTAGAAAATCAAATGAAATCAATCAATTTCTGCCTGGATTAAGAAATATTTCAATTAGAACAGAAAATGAAGGAGCTGTTTTCTTTTAATACCCATCCTTTGAATTTTCCTATTGCATTTAATCATTTTCAGGCATTTTCTTTTCTGTTTTGCTCAGTGTAAGTTGATGTTCTTTTTGTGTTTAGACTTTCTGTAACTTAATCAATATTTGAAATTAATTATTTTAAAGTGTAGGATAGGAAATTGATTTCATTCTTAAAGAAAAATGTTATGTTGAGAAAACTGAAAATATAAAGGGAAAGATTTGCTTAGAGTAGAAGAAAACTATTTTCAAACCCTGCGACATGACTACTATGCCAACAAAGTTCATATCTCTTTGTAAATAATTAATTTTGATAAGCTCTTGATTTTGTTTATAATAGTATTATTTTTTAGACCAATAGATTTTCTGTTGAATGACTAAAGTCAAACTATGCTGGTGTCTAAGTTTATTAGTAATTTCTTTGGATGTCTGTAATTTTTTTAAAGATTTATTGAATTCTGTGTATTTTCTCAGGTTCCTTCTTCCTCATTTACTTTATTGTTCTGAATGGTATTTCAATGTTATTTCAGATGCAGCTGGAGTTGTTGGAAAGCATGGATAGGGAACTTGATGAAGGTATGTCCAACTTATTCATAAATAAATGTTAGAATTTGAAGCTATTCCTGATTTTTAAATATGCTGAAAAACTCCCACAAAGCTGCTGTTTCAGTGCCCCTTCCCTCTTCTTCATCACTTTGAAGTAACTTTGAATTCTTCTGTGCCAGTGAAGTGTAAGATCTAGCATGTTGTTTCTTATAAGCTAGAAAGATAGCATAACCCCAGAGCTAGACTGTATCTGTTTCCAGAACACAAGCCAGGCCACTTACAGAGAGGCTTAGATCTAGAAGGCTGGTCAGTAGGTAATGAAGTCTTTGGCCACAGCATCCCATGAAACAGAACAATAATTGTCCTCAGTTCTGATCTTCAGACATGATGCTGGTCAACCATTTCTGGGGGGATGCAATCAAGAAGATTGCTGTTCAAGAATTGTTTGGACTAGAGAGCCATTGAAGTCATATCCAAGCTTGCATTCTGTATTTCTGTTTAATTCTGTGATGCTAGTGATTTCAGAAGAGTGATGGGAAAGGAGGCAAAAGATGCTAAGAATCCCACAATTCAAAAACCATCTACAAATATCAGTTTAGCTGTTAGAATCTTAATTTACAGTCTCTGTCTAATGACCAACAGTACTGAAAGGACAAAATCATATTCATATTGACATCCTTGCTATCAATTTAGCCAAAACACAGCAATAAGCTGCAGCTAAATAGAAGTGTGGTTCACATTTTCCTCAAATAGGCAAATGAAATAATTGGCAAGGTTGGTTTCATTGTGAGCCCAAAGGCAATACTAAATATAATTAAATAGGAAATAGAGCTCAACATAAGCATAAGCAAACAGACCACCATGAACATAATTATAGTAGCAGATTATATACCGAAGTCTACCGCAGAGGATGAAAAAGAAATATTATATGAACAATTTGATGAGTTGTTCTAAAATCAAAATACATATTAAGGGTAGTAATAATGACTGACTATTTATATAGTCTATACTCAATAGTGACTATTTATATAGCACTTTAAGTTTGGCGAAGCATTTTGCATACATTCTCTGATTTGAGCTTCAAAACAACCCTCTATGGTAGGTTACTTCCAGGAAAACTGAGTTCAAGGTCTCCCTATGATATATGCTGCCCATGAGACCATGTGCAAGTCACTTACAAAGTGCTCAGGAAACTCTAAGACTAATTTGGACCAGTGACTGTTCTCATGATTCTTAAACTCTGAGTTCCTTAACATGATGAATCATGGGTCCCAAGAGAAATTTTAAAAAAAAAATACATACATATATTGCATATCTGTGTAGAAATATAAGCATATGAGGTAAATTGTTTTTTGGCTTCTTCTTTTTTCCCCTAACTACATCTGAACTTGAATCTAGATCTTTAAGCACTTCTCCAATAGGATCTCCAAATGAATCCACAAGAATGCCAAAAAGGTGAATCATGATCCAGAAAAATCACATCTTTAAAAGAAGAAATAATGTTCATTCAGGCTGACTTCAGAAAAATCTGGAAAGACTTGTGTGGTCTGATGGTGAATGAAGTGAGCAGAACCAAGAAAATGTTGCACACAATAACAGCCATGTTGTATGATGACTAATATTGATAAACTTAACTCTTCCCAGCAATACAAGGATCTAAGACATCGCCAAAGGAATCATGATGGAAAATGCTATCCATATCCAAAGAAAGAACTATGGAATTTGAATGCAGATCGAAGTACACTATTTGCTATTTTTTTTCTCTTCTGTTGAGTTTTGTTTCCTCTTTCTGGTGGTTCCACCTAATGGTTCTAATTTTTACTTACAACATCACTAATCTGACAACATGTTTAATAAGAATGTATATATTTAGCCTATATCAGATTGTGCACCGTCTTGGGGAGGGTGGTGGGGAGGAAGGGGGAGAAAAATTTTAAACTCAAAAACTTGGAATTGACTGCAGATAAATCAAAATAAATTAATAAAAATTTTAAAAAGGGAAAAAAAGAATGAGAAAAAGGATAGAGTTTATGCAACCTTTACATTAAATTAATATATGTCAAAAAAAAAAAGAAATGGAAAGGGGAGGTAGATGAAAGATATTGTGAAAGAAGAAATGGCAAGATTTTGCAAGGGTAAGAGTGTGTAGTTAAGGATGATGCTAAAGTTGGGGACTGGGTGATTGGGAGTATAGTGATGCCTTCAGGAATAATACAGAAGTTGAGAACAGGGGAATGTTTTGGGAAAGATAGTGTTGTTTTGGATTTGTTAAATTTATCTACATGACTTTAGTTTGAGATGTCCAAAAGGCCATTGTTGAGGAGACAGACTAAACCTAGATGTGCACATCTCTTTGTCACCCTTACTTTAATTGAACCCATGGGTACGGATGAGATCAGCAAGTAAGAAAGTAGAATAAATATTTGTTGAATACCCTGTGAAATTAAAAAAAAGAAATAATGTTCATTAATGAAATGAACTGGGTTTACATAATATTTAGTGACTTTCAATTAAATGTATTAATAAATATAATTAATAATATATTATTTAAAATTAATATATTATAAATTAGTATATAATATAAATAATAAATTATAATGTAATATACAAAATATGTAATATATCAATGTACAATATAAACAATAAATAATTAAATGCATAATATATAGTGTCATATGATAATATATGATATAAATAATATATAAGATACATAATATATAATGTAATATAATAC
Source organism: Phascolarctos cinereus (assembly GCF_003287225.1). Classification (NCBI taxonomy): domain Eukaryota; kingdom Metazoa; phylum Chordata; class Mammalia; order Diprotodontia; family Phascolarctidae; genus Phascolarctos; species Phascolarctos cinereus. Next base: position 75,351 of record NW_027555502.1, read on the forward strand.
ATAATATAATATAGTGTAATGTAATGTAATGTAACGTAATGTAATGTCATGTCATGTAATATAATAACATATAATAATATAAAGAAAGAGGAAGAAAGAAAAATCTAATGCATTAGAAAATGTGCTTTATAAGTTCTAATATATATATATGTAAATGTAAATATATTTGTGTAGTTATTTCTTAAAAACTTTATTTCTTTATTTTTTATAATTATAAGTTATAATTTATTATGTTATAATTTAATATATAATATAATTTAATAATAAAATTTAGTAAAATACTTTCTCTCTATATTTGCAACACTGACTCCCAAATTGTTAGTTGTCTAGAAATCACTAAATTGACTGTAATATTTTAGTTATCTATCTATGAAGGTTGTACTGTGTTTTCTATTTAATGATATTAAATAAGATAGGCATGTAGAGGACCACAGGTGAGTAGGACTCTGACCCTGATGGCTGTATAAACCCTCTCAGGTGAGGAGCTTGCTCCTTGACCTGGATTGGTTCTCCACTCTCCAGAATGAAGGGCGGCTAAGCAAACTCAACTCTAAACAATGCTGCTAGCTCAAGCACAGCTAGCTCTAGCACAAACATGTCTCAAGTATTGCTGGCTTATGTATCAAGTATTGCTAGTTCATGGATCAAGCATTGGGACATTCCGGGAACAAGAAGTATGTGGTGTTTTCAAGGGAACAGCACGGGAGAAGGACACAGCCAGAATAATGTTGCAAAGAGATGTGTTTCTTGATACTTTGGTATTCACAATGAGAAAAATTCTTGGTGTTGCCTATTGGTAAAGATATGTAAACTTTGTTGCTTTGTCCGCTGTTACATTGGGGTATGTTCCCATGAGTCAAAGATATAAAACTGCCTGCTGTCCTCTAATAAAGTTGACTCCGTTTTCCATCACGCTTCGAGTCCCGTCTCTTTCGCATTTGCCTCGCAGTCTCTGGTCAAGAACCCTTTCGCAGACTTTGCTGCTGGTCAGCGGAGCTGCCCCGACTCACAAGTCAAAAGGCAGATTTACTAATTATTGCTATCTCACTGCTAAACAAATTGGGATTTTTATTTATTTTAAGATGAGGAGAGCTTACTTTCAGATGCTTTTTTATTCAATTTGTGTTTGCTATTGGCACTCATCAATTACATGTGCTATATGTTGAGGGCCGATCTTAAGAGTCTGATAAGGGTTTAAGATCCAAGGCAGAGTTTGACCTCTGCCCAGGCTTTTACCCGAAAGGGCTCAATGATTAAGTGGTACGGCTCTCCAATCCCTTCCTGATTAGGAGGTCCCTGAGACATTCCTTCTCACTCTTTGAACCTTAGATTTACACATTCACTCCTCTATGCAGGTGGTGCCAAGGCGCCTGGGAAAACCTTGGAAAATACAACCCAATCTAGGAACCCTGATAACGAGGAAATGTATGTTGTCACGTCCTCAGCAGATGTTTTGGGGAGTATCTCATGGGGAGGACTCTTTGAAGTTAGGCTAGATTTTCTCTATATATCCTGTACCCTCAGATGAATAAACTGAGTCAGTAATGCTGCTCTGCCTGGCCCATGTCTCAAGTTATTTCACGCCTCTCTGTTCGGTGTACAATCTGGTTGCAGGCAACATTTTGGCGCTGGAACAGGGATGAAAAGTCAGAGGGAGGACAGTTCTTTTGAAAAAGCTCCGGAGGAAAAGAAACCCTTGCTGGTCACTATGCCAGGAAACAAGGTCCTTAAGTGGCTGGATGCTGCGGTACTAAGGTAAAAAGGAACGAGAGTCATTACAGGTTTCCCCTTAGAAATATTAGGCTAAGAGGGGGAGAAAAAATCACCAGGCTTACATGGGAGATTATAAATTACAAGAAATTGATTAGAAAAAGGTTTAGAAACAGGCTCGGTACTTAGAGCATAAGATATAGCGTTGCTTTGGAAAGGCTGCACACACTTTCGGTTTTGGGAGGCATGCCTGGGATCGAAAGAATGGGTCAAACACAAAGCGGAATCATAGACAAAGAATGCTATCTAAAACTTTTCAAGGAAATAGTAACAGAAAGGGATTTATTTATTACAAATAGTCAGCTACAGGAATTTTGGAACATGCTAAAAATATATCTCACTCCTCCAGAGAATGCCCCATTAGCAACAAAAGTGCCCAGGGCAAATGCAGGGGCAGGAACAGAGGAAGAAGAAGAGAGGAAGAGACTATTTGATGAGAAGCTTAGAATTGCAGAAGAGGATGAGGTGAAAGGTGTATTCCCTTTCTCTTAAACAACAGAACTGGAGAAAGCTCATTCTCCTCTGATTTGTATAGGGGATTTCTGACTAGTCTCCCTGTCTTTATGTTATCTGTTCTATGTGAGTGTCTGTGTGTATGTGTGTAATCTGAAACCTTTTGCAGCTAGCTTTCTCTTCTTCCCCCTCCCTACTACCAGCCACCTCCCAGGAGAGGGTGGATGGGGGTGAGATGGAGAGAAAAAATATTTTATTATTTACATTATATGATTGATAAAAGACAAGAAAGTTTAAGCATGCAATAATGAGAGAACTAGGGGTAGAAAGAATAGCATAATCTGTCTGCATTAATAGCAGGAATGAAGGATTTGAGAATAAATGATTTGAAAACTTTTGAAGAGTTATCAGGAGGAAATTCTCTTTCTTTTTTGCATTCTAAAGCTCTGGCCAAAGCTTTTGGACGTAAAATTGAAAGACTGTCAAAGATAAGTTGTTGGAAAATATTCTCTTCTTTTCTCTCACATTCCAACCCTGGCCAAGTTGGGGTGTGAGAGACAGAATGAGAATAGCGAAAATGAGGGTACACCCCCTCAGTTCATAAAACAAAGGTTTTTTTTATGTATTTGGAATGCAATCAAAAGATAATATAGCTCGTTCAAATTAGTAATATGCTTGTTTCAAATTTTAAAATCTAGTATCGTTACCAATTGGTAAACTTTTGTATTGTTTTGTGCTATGTCAAACAATTTTCAATAATTCAGATGTTATTAAAATGTGAATTTAAAAAGACTGAAAGACAGTGGGAAAGCTATGTAAAAACCAGCTAAATTATTTTATCAAGTCCAGTTAATTTTGTCTCATTATGTTTTATAACTGTCAATTAAAAAGTCAGGTATTTACCTGTAATCAAAGAACAGCTTATAGTTAAAACAATTTGGCTATCATTTATGAAAATTACCAGATTGTTAATTAAGTTATTTGAAGTTACTGTTTTAATGTTAACACCTAGAATTTTTAATTACTTATGACTGAAAAGGAGGGGCACAAGGCAATTCTCTCTACTTTGTAAATTTGCCAGGGCTCCTGGAAACTATCTGTTGTGGGCAATCATCTGCCCTGAATGAGAGCAGAGCTGAGGATAGAGAAGAGAGAGAAGAGAGAGAGAGAGAGAGAGAGAGAGAGAGAGAGAGAGAGAGAGAGAGAGAGAGAGAGAACTTGTTAGCATTATGCAGTTCCTAAACAATTAATTTAGCTTGCTGAGAAGCTGCAACTATATGAAATGATTTCTAATAATTGGCTTTTTACCAGAACAAGTTTAAATTTGAGAAAGATGTTAAGTGAAATCTATTATGTATGTGACTCATGGTAAATATTTGTTACTTATTACAACTCCATGGGAGTAAAATGAACTGTACCTAGCTTTAAGCCAAGATTAGTGAAATTTGCTGTTTGAGGTAAAACACTCTTAGGACTATAACTAATTTTGTTTTGAGTTTGAATTTCAGTATAGTTGTCTCCATTAAATCAGTATTTAAAGTTTTCCTATTATGTTCCTTTAAGAAGGAATGTTTTCTACCATGTGCAAAAATTTTGTTCATACCACTTTTAAACTTGTTAGGCAGAAATATTCCCAGACAAAAATAATTTATTATATGGATGATAAATTTTGCAGTTGTTCTATTACTGGTGAACTTTCCTGATTAATGTGTGAACTTTAACAAGCTCTTCAGTCTCAAAGATTATTTATAATTACTCCTGATAAGGCACAAAAGAAATCACCCTTTGCTTACTTTGGACATATTGTTTTGCAGCCCATAATTAGACCCCCAAAATATTACAAAACAGGAAAGATTCTTTAAAAACTCTTAAAGATATTAATTAGCTTTAGCCTGCCTAGTAGATCACCACTAATCAATTATTTTAAGATGAATTTACTCAATTAATATTTTACATGTAGGGTAGCTGTTATTTTGTTTGGGTGGAACAGTGGCTTTTGACAAAAAGGAAGCTTTTTACAGGAAAACAATTAGTTGAACAAGACTTTTAAAAGGACATATAGAATTCTTTACAAATCCTTGGAATTCACCTGTTTTTGTTATTAAAATGAAGTCAGTGGAAATACAGGATGCTTCATGACCTCTGAGCTATTAATGAAGTCTCCCTTCACCCATTATGAATTCTGTTTCCTGGCCTTTGATAGTTATTGATTTAAAAGATTGCTTTTTTCACTATTCCACTCCAAGAAGCTGACAAATGTTGCTTTGCTTTTACAATACCCAGTGTTAATGCAGAACACCCTGCCACCAGGTTTCAATAGAAAGTCCTTCCTCAAGGCATGAAAAACAGCCCTACAATGTTTCAAAATTTTGTTAATAAAGCTATACAACCAATTAGGAAAAAATTTCTCAATGCAAAAATAATACACTATATAGTAACAAACTTTGTAGCTGTTCCACTAAAAAATGAACTCACACATTTATTTCCTCAGCCTCAATTAGCTTTACAAGAATATGGGCTTATTATAGCCCCAGGGAAAGTTGAAGAAAAATCACCATTTTCCTACCTAGGTCATATTGTCATCGAATCAACAGTAAAGCCACAAAAGGTACACTTCTGCTTTAATTCTTTAAAAGCACTTAATGATTTTCAAAAACTTCTAGGAGATATTAATTGGTTTCTACCACCACTCCAAATCACTACAGAACATTTGTGTAATCTCTTTTTTACATTTAGAGGAGATCCTAATCTAAATTCCCCTAGGACATTAACTCCTGAGGCAAAAAAGGAGCTTTATTTAGTCAAACAGAGAAATTCCTGAAGCTCAACTCACCCATATTTTTTTTAAATGAAGAGGTACCAGGTGCTATTCTTAGTACTCCAGTGTCCCCTACAATTTTTAACTTATAGGAAATTTACTTTCTGTTATTAATCAACCTTATAATAAAAGACAAATAGGTACTCTTGTTTCCTCTTTCATTTCTTAAGATATTAACCTTTTTTACTAATTATTCATAGGTATTTCAAAAAGATTGATAGATTTAACTCCATTCCTTCAGCACCCATGACATTCACCAATGGGTTAAGTACAGGTATAGCAGGATATTTTGAGCCTATTAATGTTGTTTTTGATAACAAGTAATCTGTTTATGTCTCTCAGAATATAGAGATGGCAAAGTTAAAATATATTACTACTACATAATTATAGACTGAAAGCAATGGCATTATTGATTCTTAACTACAATGCCGCCACTTAACTTTTATTAAGTTTTTATTGAGCCTTTCATTAACTATATTCTGCCAATACAAAAACCTTAACTGTAGAGAAGAAAACATTTTGTGACTATTTTTGAATAAATAAACTCCTACAGTATTAGAAACATAGTATAAAGAATAATGATTATTTTTTTAATTAACAGCCTGTTTCAAATGTATCAAGAGGCTTTTCTCCCAAATATATTTGACAATTGGATGTAACCTATATGCCTTCTTTTGAAAAGCTTTCTTATATTCATGTTATAATGGATACTTTTTTCTTTCATTTTTGCCACTTTACAAACAAGTGGTACAACTAAATATGTGATCAATCATATTTTACAAGCCTTCACAGTTATGAGTGTACTGAAATGAATTAAAACAGATAATGCTCCTGAGGAGCTTGCATTAGCAAAACATTCTTCTGTCTTTTATGCTTTTTATAACATTTCTCTAGGATCACAAACATTTTATATAATTAAAAACAAAGATATTAAAATTATTCTTTTTAAACAAAAAAGGGGGAATCTGGGCTATTACCCCTCATTGATAACTGGTTATTAATTTTTGACAATTGGTTATTAATTTTTATAATTGGCTGTTAATTGTCTAAATATTAACAAAGATGATGAGTACACTCCAGCCTAAAAACATTCAGAGGCCCAGATCCATTACTGGATCCATTACTAATGAGGGGATGAGGGTGTGATTATAATTTTTCAGAAAACTTTGATAAACCTGTCCGGATACCGGAGAAAGATGTCACAGCATGTATAACAACTCACAGCTCGAATGCAAAGTATGAGGATTCTGGGAAAGCGCAGAAGGAGCCAATCTACAGTGACAGTCGCCTTCCCACATGGGGTCCAGTGAAAGTTTCCTCTCATCCAGCGATGGAAGACTCCTGAACTTGTATTTTTAACAATAGTAGCTTTACTTTCTGCTCAAGTGTGTAATGTACAGACTGCTCAGCACTGGACTTATTTTTCCTTTTCCACCCTGGATGCAACCCCTCGCGTATATGGACAAATTGGGACTACATATATACTAATAACACCTGTATATTTGGAAGACAAGAAGATCCCTATCTCCAGGACAAAGTCAATGTTACAATTACCCTCAGATCTCTAGCATCCAGGACACCTATATGTTTTTCAAAATTTAGCAACAATACTGAATATGTCTGTTCCTTGATACATCATTTGTTAATACCAGTTTATCTATTGGATATGTAAATTTTATTCAATCTAATACTATTTTTGAATTGAAATGATACTTGTATCAATTGTACTCTCAAACAATGTATTGATCATAATGACTATATTGTACTTTTGGTAAAACAATAATCATTTGCTATTTTCCCTACCAACGTTTTACATGAATAGTTTCAGAATTCTGGTGAACATGTTCTTCAAATTATTACTTCCTCCTTAAGTCAATCAAAACAATTTATTTGTCTCCTTATTGTTGGTTTAATCATTGTTGCTTCTTTTATTGTATCTACTGCTGTTTCATATATTATGCTGCAATCGGAAATCTAAACTGCATAATTTGTATATGACTTAGCAAAAAATATGTTTAGTACTTAATGCACAAGAAGCTATTGATACATTGTATAAACAATGTATCAATGTAGAACAATCAGTATTGTATTTAGCAGATAAGTTAGAACCCTTGAAAACAAGGTTGCTATTGCAATGTGATTACAGATATTCATATATTTACATTATCCTGCTACCCTATGACGCTTCAGATCCTAATATCTCTTGAGACAAGACAAGCGTCTGCCTACTGGGGGCCTGGCACAATTCTAAATACCACCCAGGTGATTGCAGACAGTCACGCCCCGGGGATTAAGCCAAAAAATCTGGCTGTACAGATCTTAGAGAAATTAAGCGCGATTGGGGCGGAGCCAAGATGGCAGAGTGAAAGCAGTGACTTCCTTGAGCTCTACCCCAAACCCCTCCAAATACTCATAAAAAATGGCTCTAAACAAATTCTGAAGCAGCAGAACCCACAAAAAGACAGAGTGAAACAAATTTCCAGCCCAAGACAACCTGGATGATTAATCAGAAAGGTGTATCGCGCTGGGCTGGGAGCGAGCGCAGCGTGGGTGCGCAGGCCGCAGCAAACCTGGAGCAGGCCTCAGAGGACTCCTCAATCCACTAACGCCAAAGCCAACTTAGAAGGTCAGTAGGAAAAGTCTGTTTCTGTCGGTGGTCAGTGAGGAAGGTGGGGTCTCAGCTCCATTCCCCAAGAGCCTGGCCCTGGGGGGGGGAGCTGCTTCCTGAGCTTCTGGCCCACAGACTGAGGGGGAATCCAGTGGCTGATCAGAGAGGGACTGCAGGGATCTCCTTGCCAGTGAGGAGGCAGGAATCTCTTGCTTTGCCTGTGTGTGGATCTGGGTTACAGTTCTGGGCGGCAGTGCTGGGGTGAGGAGAAGCACTGGCATGGTGGAGCTTGTAGTGGCTGTGGAGAGGAACCCCTCCTCACAGTTATGGGACAGAAAGGAATACTTGTGGTCACAGGCCAGGAAAGGAGTAAACACCTCACCCCTTATCATACCGCCTTGGAAGAACTGAAAATTTACAGGTCCCGACAAGTATCTCTGAAGACAGCTACACAAACTCCTGAAGCTTGGGACAGTACATTCTCCACATTGGAGGCAGACTCTTACCTTAACAAGAAGTTTAAAACTCAAGTAATTGGCTGGGATCATGAGCAAGCAGCGTGAAAACAGTCAGACTATATTATCTTACTTTGGTGAAAAAGAAGATCAAAATATACAACCAGAAGAAGACAACAAAATCAAAGCTCCTACATCCAAAGCCTCCAAAAAAATATGAATCAGTCCCAGGCCTTGGAAGAGCTCAAAAGGGATTTTGAGAAGCAAGTAAAGGAAGTAGAGGAAAAACTGGGAAGAGAAATGAGAGTGATACAAGAAAATCATGAAAAACAAGTCAACAGCTTGCTAAAGGAGACCCCCAAAAATGCTGAAGAAAATAACAGCTTAAAAAATAGCCTAACACAAATGGCAAAAGAGGTCCAAAAAGCCAATGAGGAGAAGAATGCCCTAAAAACAAAAATTGGCCAAATGGAAAATACTTCCTTAAAAATTAGAATAGAGCAATTGGAAGACAGTGACTTTGTGAGAAATCAAGACACTGTAAAATCCAAAAGAATGAAAAATTAGAGAACAATGTGAAATATCTCATTGGACAAACAACTGACCTGGAAAATAGATCCAGGAGAGAGAATTTAAAAAGTATTGGACTATCTGAAAGCCATGATCAAAAAAAGAGCCTAGACATCATCTTTCAAGAAATTATCAAGGAAAACTGCCCTGATATTTTAGAACCAGAGGGCAAAATAGAAATTGAAAGAATCCACAGATCTCCTCCTGAAAGAGATCCCCAAAGGAAAACTCCTAGGAATATTATAGCCAAATTCCAGAGTTCCCAGGTCAAGGAGAAAATATTACAAGCTGGCAGAAGGAAACAATTCAAGTACTGTGGAAACACAATCAGGATAACACAAGATTTAGCAGCTTCTACATTAAAGGACCACAGGGCATGGAATATAATATTCTGGAGGGCAAAGGAGATAGGATTACAACCAAGAATCACCTACCCAGCAAAACTGAGTATAATCCTTCAGGGGACAAAAATGGTCATTCAGTGAAATAGAGGACTTTCAATCATTCCTGATGAAAAGACCAGAGCTAAACAGAAAATTTGACTTTCAAATACAGGACTCAAGTGGAACATGAAGAGGTAAACAGGAAAGAGAAATCATAAGAGACTTATTAAGATTGAACTGTTTACATTCCTGCATGGAAAGATGATATTTGTAACTCATGAAAACTTTGTCACTATTAGGGTAGTTGAAGGAAAAAAATTGTATGTATGTATGTATGTATATATAGATAGATAGAGGGCACAGGGTGAGTTGAAGATGAAGGGGTCATATCTGGAGAATAAAATTAAGGGATGAGAGAGGATGATACTACTCGGAGAAGAAAGGGAGAGGTAGAATGGGATAAATTATCTCACAAAAAAAAACAGAAAAGAAAAGTCTCTCACAGTGGAGGGGAAACAGGGGAAGGTGAGAGGGAATGAGGGAATCTTATTCTCATAGGATCTGGCTTAAGGAGAGAATAACATACACATTCAATTGGGTATGGAAATCTGTCTTACCCTACAGGAAAATAGGGGGAGAAGGGGACAAGAGAGCAGGGGGTGATAGAGAGGACGGCAGATTGGCTAAGAGGGTAATCAGAAGCAAATACTTCTGAGGAAGGACAGGGTCAAAAGAAAGAATAGAATAAATGGGAGGGCAGGATAGGATTAAGGGAAATAGAGTTAGTTTTTCACAACATGTCTACTAAGGAAGTGTTTTGCATAACTGCACATGTACAGCCTATATTGAGTTGCTTGCCTTTTCAATGAGGGTGGGGTGGGGAGGGAGGAAGGGAAAAATTTGGAACTCAAAGTTTTAAAAACACATGTTTTTAAAAAATGTTTTCACATGCAACTGGGAAATAAGAAATATAGGAAATAGGGTACAGAAGTCTATCCTGATCTACAGGAAAATAGAAGGGGAAGATAAGAGAAGGGAGGGGGGAGAGATAGAAGAGAAGGTAGACCAGGGGAAGGGGTATTCAGAATGCATGCCATCTTGGGGTGGGGGGAGGGGGGAGGAATTTGGAACTCAAAAACTTGTGGCAGTGAATATTGAAAACTAAAAATAATATTTATATTTATATTTAATTTAAAAATATTTATATTTTTATATTTATATTTAAAAATAATAATAATAAAAAAAGAAATTAAGTGCGATCAATATATTTCAGAATTTACCTGCCTTGTTACTTCATGCATTTTCTTGGGTATTGTTATTATCCCCTGTATTGTTACCTTCATTAAATCAAGGATCACAGTGTTGGGAACGGATGTTCATCACCTCAAGCTGCTTGCTAATTCGAAAAGGGAGGAGATTGTTGAGGGCTGATCTTAAGAGTCTGATAAGGGTTTATGATCCAAGGCAGAGTTTGACCTTTGCCCAGGCTTTTACCCGAAAGGGCTCAATGATTAAGTGGTACGGCTCTCCAATCCCTTCCTGATTAGGAGGTCCCTGAGACATGCCTTCTCACTCTTTGAACCTTAGATTTACACATTCACTCCTCTATGCAGGTGGTGCCAAGGCGCCTGGGAAAACCTTGGAAAATACAACCCAATCTAGGAACCCTGATAACGAGGAAATGTATGTTGTCACGTCCTCAGCAGATGTTTTGGGGAGTATCTCATGGGGAGGACTCTTTGAAGTTAGGCTAGATTTTCTCTATATATCCTGTACCCTCGGATGAATAAACTGAGTCAGTAATGCTGCTCTGCCTGGCCCATGTCTCAAGTTATTTCACGCCTCTCTGTTCGGTGTACAATCTGGTTGCAGGCAACATTTTGGCGCTGGAACAGGGATGAAAAGTCAGAGGGAGGACAGTTCCTTTGAAAAAGCTCTGGAGGAAAAGAAACCCTTGCTGGTCACTATGCCTCTCCGTTTGGTGTACAATCTGGTTGCGGGCAACAGCCATAAATACAGCCCTCCACAAAGAAAGTAGCTCAAGAGGGAGAAAGGGAACACCTCTGCCTACATTTTAGCTTATTAGAGAAGGCTTCATGGACAGCACAGAAAATGATCCAAGATGGAATACAAAACAAACAAACAAACAAAAAACCAAAAACATCCTGAGTAGGCAGTTGATAGTACAGTCACAGAAACTGGTGATAGAAAAGCCCGCCAGAAAGAGAAGAGGCAATTCTGATGCTGGCGCTATACAACATGTATCCCATATCTGTAACTAAAATAGGAACATCCCATGCTCCACAGTATACTGAATATTGGGGGTAGAAGGAGCATCCCCCTGCCATATAAAGTGTCTCAGGTAGAGAAATTCTTTAAGATGAAGCCTCAGTTTCACACTACCTATTCCTCCCTTGTTGTGTGTTTCATTTACCTACTTAGTCTATGTTTACCTCCACCTTTGCACCATTGTTCTTAAAATCACCTTTAAGTGTCCTAGCCCTAGAATTTGGTTACCTTTAGAACTCTGGCTTGACCTGGACTACTACTTCAAATGCCTTCTCAGAGCTTGTTAATTGTCCTTTTCACAGACCTCTACAAGTCTCATTGCCTTTCAAGGAAAAGGATCTGAAAACAATTTGTAAACATCAGATTTTTTTCCACGGATACAGCTAAGTGCTCCTCTCGCTACTAGTATCAATTTGGGAGGATTTGCTATTCTTTCAGAGCATTCTCAGAGAATAATAGGCAGACAAAAATGACTATGGTGATGCTTTCCGTTGCAGTCTCACTTACAATCTTTCCCTTTTTTTGTCCTCCCAAACAACAACAACAACATAACTGATTGATTGTCTAGAAGGAGCTTAGTTCATGGTTTCTTTGTTCTCCTGGCTCAGGAAATTAACAAAAAAAGAATCAATTTTCTTTTGTTCAGCTCAAAACAACACTAGAAGAAATTGCCCTGATCAATATACAAGTTATTAAATCTTTCTTTCTAATTCTTTACCTTCTCCTCCACCTTCCTTTCCCCCACTTGTATCCCTAGGTATTTTCCCATTTTCTTTTCTCTAATGCATTTGAATAACGCAACACATACAACAAAAATACAATGGTTAACCACATTTATCTTAGAAAATCAGCCTTATGGAGAATAGGGAAACAAAAGGCAAACTCTTAAGAAATATATAGAGAGAATAATTTCATTACCCTAAAAAGAGAGTAGAAATAAGTTTGTCAACTTGTCATAGCCGACTCCATTTTGATTTGACTCCATCTTGTGATAGAACTATATTAAGTTGTTTTCCTATCAGTTATTATCAATCTCATAAACAATTATGTGGTATGATCATCATAGGTACGCTTGCAGACAACTGATAAGTACATGGAGATCCTCTGATAGGACAGACCACCAATGGTAAGATTTTACAAGCAATTTTATCAGTAGCATAAGCAATGAACTACCAATCAAATTATGTGGTAAACAAATTAGGACCACCCCTAGCTAGCACTATTAAGAAACCACAGGAAACCTTGCTCCTTGCTTGTGACCAGGAGAGACTCACAGGTTCTCTGTTTGTAAAATAAAGATAAACAGATCATGTTTACTTGAGGACAGTCCTAAATGACAGAGTTGCCAGAAGATCATCTTGGAGGAAAACTGGCTAAGAAGAGAGTCAATCTGGTAGTGAATATCCTTATGAAAGACACCTACTGAAGCCTCTAAGATGAAGGTTCGTGGACTCCTAGAGGGGGATGATGAGTTAATGCAAAATTATAATCATAGGATCATAGATTGAGAGCTGGGAGGGACCTTAGAGGTTATCAAGTCCAAGCTCATCGTTGCATACATGAGGACACTGAGGATTAGAGAGGTAAAGGCCATAAGGCTAGTATGTGTTGGGGATGGGATTTCAGCACAATATCCACTAGAATATTTTGCCTCTCACTAGCCACAACAACCCAGAGACCAGATACTCAGGCATAGAGGGTAATTATCAAAATACTGTTAGAAAATTTAACATTCAGAAGTGAAGGCTCAAAAAGATACCACACACATCTTTTGAAATCTGCACTCAGTGAATAATCTATTACTCTTTAACATTCATATATTTTTATTTCATTAGGGAGCAATCTTTCCCACTCTTTTGGAATCTTCCTCTCTTCCAAATACCTTTAAAAATGGTTCTGAACTACCTTTACAATTGTGCTTCATCTGTCATAGACTTTAAAAATGGTTCACAAGTCTAATTCAGGATGAGTGGCTAGATCTGACCAGATGCCTAAGGAAAAACAGTCAAAAGAGATTGGTCTAAGAATTCACACTGAAAAATTGGATGAAAAGCTTGCAAAAGGAGACCCCAAAAATACTGAAGAAAATAACACCTTAATAAATAGCCTAACCCAAATGGCAAAAGAGGTCCCAAAAGCCAATGAGAGGAATGTCCTAAAAAGCAAAATTGGCCACATGGAAAATAAAGTACAAAAGCTTACTGAAGAAAATATTTCCTTAATTCCTAAATTTCCTTAAAAGTTAGAATGGAGCAACTGGAAGCTAGTGACTTTATGAGAAATCAAGACACTGTAAAACAAATCGAAAAGAATGAAAAAATATAAAACAATGTGAAATATCTCATTGGACAAACAACTGACCTGGAAAATAGATCCAAGAGAAAGAATTTAAGAATCACTGGACTATCTGAGAGTCATAATCAAAAAAGAGCCTAGACATTATCTTTCAAAAAATTATCAAGGAAAACTGCCCTGATATTTTAGAAGCAGAGGGCAAAACAGAAATGGAAAGAATCCACCTATGACCTCCTGAAAGATATCCGCAAAGGAAAATTCCTAGGAATGCTATAGCCAAATTCCACAGTTCCCAGGTCAAGGAGAAAATATTGCAAGCAACTAGAAGGAAACAACTCAAGTACTGTGGAAACACAATCAAGATTACACAAGATTTAGCAGCTTCAATATTAAGGGACCACAGGGCATTGAATATAATATTCCAGAGGGCAAAGGAGATAGGATTACAACCAAGAATCACCTACCCAAGAAAACTGAGTATAATCCTTCAGGGGAAAAATGACCATTCAGTGAAATGTGGGACTTTCCAACATTCTCAATGAAAAGACCTGAGCTGAACAGATAATTTGACTTTGAAATATAAGACTCAAGTGAAACATGAAGAGGTAAGAAAGAGAAATCATAAGAGACTTATCGAGGTTGAACTGTTTACATTCCTACATGGATAGATGATATTTGTAACTCATGAGACCTTTTTCAGGATTAAAGTAGTGGGGGAAAAATTTACATGTATGTATATAGATAGACAGATGGCACAGTGTGAGTTGAAGATGAAGGGATGATATCTTGAGAATAAAATTAAGGGGTGAGAAAGGTTTATACTGGGAGAAGGAGAAAGGGAGAGGTAGTATGGGTAAATTATTTCACATGAAACATACAAGAAAAGGCTTTTATAGTGGAGTGGAAACAGAAGAAGGCGAGAGGGAATGAGTGAATCTTATTCTTATAGGATTTGAATTAAGGAGGGAATAACATACACAGTCAACTGGGTATGGAGATCTTTCTTACCCTACAGGAAAATGAGGCGGGGGGAGGAAGAGAGCAGGTAGATGATAGAGGGGAGGGCAGATTGGGGGAGGGGGTAATCAGAAGCAAACACTTCTGAGGAGGAACAGGGTCAAAAGAGAGAATGGAATAAATGGGGGCTGACATAGCATGAAGGGAAATATACTTAGTTTTTCACAACATGACAACTATGGAAGTGTTTTGCATGACTACACATGTATAACCTGTATCGATTTGCTTGCCTTTTCAATGAGAGTGGGTGGGGAAGGATAAAGGGAGAAAATTTGGAACCCAAAGTTCTAAAAACACATGTGAAAAAAATTATTTTTACATACCACTGGGAAATAAGAAATACAGGAAATAAATGAGGTACAGAAATCTATACTGCCCTACAGGAAAATAGAAGGGGAAGGGGATAAGAGAAGTGGGGGAGAGATAGAAAGGGAGGGCACATTAGAGGAAAGGGTATTCAGAATGCATGCCATTGTAGGGTGGGGGAGGGATGAGATGAGGAGAAAATTTGGAACCCAAAATGTTGTGGAAGTGAATGTTGAAAACTAAAAATAAATAAATATATATATTTTTTTAAATCCAAAAACCAAAAACATGATCTCAGAAGGATCAACATTATAGATAATCTCAAAATCCAGGAAAATATGCACGGTAAGTATAAGAATGTTCAGGCAATAACGACTTTGATGTTGTAAGTGGTATGAGAGACATTATCAAAGACATATATAAACAGAAAAAAGAGATGGGCTAATCTTGTATTGAAAATAAAAGCCAGAGAATACCTTGGCTACACTGGTCCTCAATACGAAAAAAAGAAGGAGATAGCTTCAGTGTGTTTCCCAGATTCTCTATGTTGAATTTATAGAATGACAAGGACAAAAATCATATAGGATGAGAAGGCAAGGAAAGATTAAAATCAGAGCCATTGACACAAGTATCCACAATGATAAGGTCATGGGTCCATCAAAGTATTTCATCATATTATTGCTGTATTGATTTGTATTTGTCAATGTGAATTTTTTTCATGTGAACAAAATTCTTAGTATAATTACAATCTAACTTCAGAGTTCTGATGCTGTTGCTACTGAAATACTCTGAATATAAATAAGATGAATGCCTAGTACAAATAGATGTGCTACAGCTTTATCTGATAAGGGAAATGGGAAAAGAAATTTAAATTAAAATTCAGTAAAAAGAAAAAAATGCACCAGATGCTATGGAGGTGAGACAATAGAAGGCTCTATCAAATTATAAGCTTTAATAAGGTTTGACTTTCTAAAGTCAAATTCTTCCCTAGTCCTTCATTTATAAAGAAGGAAAAAGGAAGTCATGTCTATCCAAAGCAATTTCAGGAACCCCACATGAAACCTGCAGAATTTTAAGACAATGGGAACAAAGTATTGAGAAGAGAAAAGACATCCTATGTGGATCAAATTTATTTCTACATTATGACCCTGCTCAAGTGAGAACTAAAATATACACATGAAAAAGCCAGCTGCTTGATAAATGCCTCCAAATGTGCAATTTCAACATGAAATAAGTTATGCACACACAAAGAACCAGTGTTCTAGATAACGCATCCTACCAAAATTACAGCAATAGCTCAAGTGTGCTATCCTCTTATGTCAAGAAGAAAAACCTATTAGCTTTCAACTCTAGGTACCATAGAACAAAAGAGAAAAGCTTTCACCTACATGCATCCTTTTTGGTTTTGATAATTATTTAGTACACTTTGTAAAATATATTTGTATTTGTAGTTGTTCAAGCCCAAAACTATTAAATATTCTTTTCAACTAAATGACTCAGTCACTCAGCATGCAAGAGATACTTATCTATACTGATTATAAAGTCATGTTTCCTATAACTTGTTTATGCCACCTCCATTATTAAAGTCAAGAAAATAGAAAATAGAAAAGGAATTTAATACAAAAAAAATTCCAGTACAAAAAAATCCAACTCAGTTTGATTGTTCTGGTCACTATCATGTGTCTGTGGGTCCCAACTTTCCTTATGCGGTTATCTACAAATAGTCCCTTTGTAGAACCATCAACATTACATTTTAAAGCAGCATTCTGTGACAGCTTTACAAGTCTCATTTGTTGTGTGTGACACATTGTATGTAGTTGAGGGGAAGGACAGGTGATCTGTGAAGAAGAAGAAGACGCTGTTTAGGGGCTACAAGGGAAACAAAGAAGGTCAATGGTAGAAAGGAAACATCCAGAACTTTCTCACTTGTTCCCACCATCACTTTTGGAATCACTCAAAATGACAATCTGGTGAAGTAGCCGCTGACTCTTTTTCTTCCTCCAGGCATAGCCTGGAAAGAGTTGAAATGGTGGTAGCAAAGTCATCTCCTCAACGCAGCACAGGAGAGGTTCAATTAACCAATTGGCTAGTATATAATTCTCATGGCCCTAGGGAGGAGTAGAAACAGGACACATACATGCCAAGATATCGTCCTGGTCACTAGACATTTGAGCCACTAGAGATCTCTAACCAGGACATAACGGAAACAAGATGACCAGTTTGTAGCCAGAATCAGTGCTGATGGTCCGTCTTTGATTAATACAGCAATACTACGATAAATAAGCTTTCATTTCTAATGGGTCACAAAGTAACACTACAGCCCAAAAGACTCACACTCTGGGGGAAAAAAAAAGTTAACTCAAATACCAGGAGGGTGTATTTGGCTTAAGAATGAATGCCTGAAGAATCAGTGCCAAGACAAGCTGTAACTAGCCTTCAACTTTACCACAAAGAAGGGCTGGACTATATGCAGTTATCTCATTACTTCTGGTACTGAGGAATAAAAATATCATGTATATGAAATCCATAGGTAATTCAATACACTAACCATTGCCAGTAGAGGTTTTCTATCAAGCCTTGTATCCAAAGGACTAGAGTTGAATCAATCATCTGGTTAGTAGAAGTTTTTGTTTTGTTTTGTTTTGTTTTTTTAATGTTCTTATTCAATATTTTCATCTTGGTTCAAACAAGTTCACTAGGCTTTCTTCCTTTCTTAAAAATTAGGAAGAAAAAAATTAATAAAATTTGGTTTAATAAAAAAGGGACTTTATTCAGAGTTCATCAAATTAGCAGGATATGTAGAACCGAGCCAAGGTATATTCTAATTTTTAGTCCTATTCATCTCTGCTGTATCAGAGTGTCTAATAGAGAAGTAGGTAGGTAACCTGTGGCACTTGCTGGAGGCACTCTCAGAATCGCTACCACTCGCTAAAGGGATTATTGATCCCTATCTAATAATAGATATCAAATTAGGTTACATTTTGTTTCCTCTCCTTTTTTTCCGTCCCCAAATGGAAGAGGTGCAAATGGGCAGTGAAACAGCCAAAAGGTTGGCTAAAGAGAATAGACAGAAGTTTACCAATAAATTAGGATCTCAATGAGAAATGCTTACCTCCATTTCTGAAGTACACTTGAACTTGATTTTTAAAGTCAAAGATTATTTCATTTTCTTCTAATAAAGTTAGCTTTTTCTTATTTTAAACTTCCCTTCTGTTAGAAATAGGCTTGACACCAAAAATTTAGTATCAAGAAAATTTATTACAAGAAGTCCAGAGGATTTAGACATGTCTGGCCAGAAGCAGGCTCCACCCTTCTTCAGGAGGGGTGGGCCCTGAGTGCAAGGGCAAGTCTGCTTTTATGCAGTTGTATTCGGGCGCGAAACCTCCCAGGCCTGGATTGGTCCATCCCTTCCCAGGTTACACCTTTCCTTACATGTTTCCCCTTGATATGCTCAAGTATGTTCCCCCTCCCTTGGCCATACGTCCCATGACTCCTTAATGAGGCTCTAATTTTATGCGGGGTGTATCAGATAATAGTAATGAAGTTCATTAAGCAGGCACACTAACATTTTTCAGGTGTCCTCAGGTTTACCCTAACTGGTCTGAGCTGGGTTGACCCTTATCTTGATTTTGGGGTCTTTGTGGAACCATCAACTTACTTTTTATTGGCTAAGTCCGAGCCCACCTGCAGTGTACTACTTCCCGGAGCTGTTGTTCTTTAAATCTCTGCATTATTCTACCTGTGGAAACTTAAGCCCTTCCAACTCTAACAATTCCGCCTCTTCTTCTCAATAAGAATTATGTTTCCACACTTTTTGTTCCTGTTGTCTTTCCTCAAAGCATTTTAACATTAGTTCAAATTGTTCATCAGAGGAGGAGGAATGATCATTAACTCTCTCAATCATCATCCTACCTCCACCTGATCCTGTTACCTGAATTCCCACAGCCGGTCCTATTGGGATACTTTTAGTTAGCGCTGTTTCTATTAATTTTTGCACTAGTCCTCCGATACGAGGGATGATGCAGCACCTTACTGCAGTTAAAACTCTGGCAGCTACGATTATGGATGCTGCTATTCCCTTCCATTTGCCAAACCAGGATTCTAACCATCACTTTCAGTGCCTTAGTGATGGTTCTACCTGGGACTGTGCTGCTGGGCAACATTTCATCAAGGGATTTTGGGGACTTAAAACAAAATGAGAGAAGGCAGGGAAGAGTTGACCGACGCATTCACAAATTAAAAAGGGGGCAGTCCCCTTATTAAATACAGATATAGAGAACCAAAAGTAATGATAAATTGTCCATTTAAAGCTTCAGAAGTCCCTTCTCATACCGCTGTCTGACACTCTGGACATCATTCGGTGAAGTCTTCTTGTCTAAGTGCTGTTCAAACAGTGTCCAGCAGACTCCCCTCCTGCAGAGATCCTTCTTCTTGTATCCACTCTCCTACAAGATTGATCTCAACACAATTTTAAATTACCTTGCCAATAACCAGGGCAAATAATGAAAATTAACTCAACCCCTATGTCTTCACCATTACAAGATCAAAATTGGAACTTTGTCCAATTGTCATGTTTCAAGACATTCAAATTTTAAAAAAAATTAGAACCTAGCCTTACATTCTCCATTACTTCTAGTTTTATACCTTGCATTAGTTCATTATTCATTCCTATTCATATTCCCATCAGGAGGATGAGATTCCACTAAGGAATTAATAACACACTCCAACCCACAGTAGTTAATTTAAAACCAGTACATATCAAATAACAAAACAATCCCAACTTCTAGTCATGTACAGATAAATCGTCCTTAATTAAAGTAGATGCTTCTTTGAAGGCATTTACAAGATGAGCCATAAGCTATTCCTCTTTTAACATTAATTGTAACAAACTGAGATAACTTTAACTTTAACTAAGTATTAACTAAGCAACAGAATAATGTCCTTGTTCCACAATCTCCTGGCCTAATTATCCCCTAATGATGGGGTAAGGGTCCAAGCTGACCCCTGCCCCTTGCCCCAGAAAGAATGTGGCTCTTATGTGTCTAAGGGCCCCAGCTCCCCATCTTCCTTTGAAAGCCCTGGCCCCACTTTCTGATCTTATTCAGATGCCTTTCAAACTTCTTCCTTCCAGTTCCTCATTATCTATTCCCATTGTCTATTCAGCCTCTCAGACATTCCAATCAGAAAGAATTCTCTCCTAGACCCTTTCCCAGCCTTCCTCTGGTCACTCAAAGTTACTTTAGTGAATGTAAGATCCACCCTGACCCCTACATAAAATGCAGACTTTCTCATGCCTGCTCCTCCTTATGGGGTCACCTGGCCTATATGGTTTATCTCCAACAAACTTCCCCCCTGGCTGAAAGACCTGGGCTGAACTTCTTCAGGAGGGACCTTGTGCTGTGACCTTAGACTCCCAGCACCCCAAACCTCCAGACCTCATCATAACCACTATGAGAAATTAAAGGCTCCTGACTTATACAGGAATATACTTAATTCTGAAATTCTAGGCCAAATAATTCAATCTGTTTCATCTTACTATAATAACCTCAGATGTTCCCGCATCAATCTATTGCTTAATAGATTCAATATTTATGCTTACAAACTTATGAATACAGGAATTTGCCATGAAAGAACATAGCTAAAGGAAGGGAACAATGCTTCCCTAGATCCATGTCAACTCCAGGCAGAAGTTATATAATGACCAACTGCATTGAGCCAGCTTTAAAGTCTGCCAGGTGTCAGTGGGGAAACTGAGTCAGGAGAATCCTACCTCAGCCATGCAGAAAAGTCATTCTCCCGACCGTCCCATGAGAACACCTTCTTGCAGCTCATAGGTGCAGCTCACAAACCTCTTTGAAGGTTGCTGACGTCATGGGTCAATAGGTCAATTAGTTTGTTGTTAACCATACCTGGATTTAGACTCAAAATAATATTTCATTAACAAATTCCAAGGTCTTAAATAGCAAATTCCCCTCATCAGAGTTTCAGGTGTGACTATAGTTTCACATGAATTAGGGAACATCTCCAAAGTGAGCTCTAAGTAGCTTGCATAACTTCCTACACATGTTCTGGTTCCTAATAACATCCTAAGTAAAATCAAATTTCCATTAAGATCATAAGTTGCTACTCTAAATAGATTTGCCTTTCTGTTTCTCAAGCTTATCTATCCCTCTCTAACCATCCTTAATCTGAAAGAATGAGACACTTTCAGGACACGAATCTTATACATACAAGTTTAAATACTAATTTTAGCTCTTTCTAGGCAATGGAATGAATTCAGATCAAAACAGTAAGATCTTTCCTATTTATAGCTTATTACAGAAATTTAGATGCTTTAGTGTTAATCACTAGCCTTAGATCTCTGATGCTGCTTCCATTGAGACTGTTTCTCTAAAAACACCCAGTTAAGCCCAATCCAAGTACACAACAAACCCAGGAATGAAACTCTAAGTTCATAGGGGATTTGAACATGATTTCCATCAACAATAAATTATTACTGCAACAAATTAGCTTGCAAATAGAAATTTAGTGGGCCCTGTGTGGGATGCCACTCAAATTAAAGAACACACAGAGGTATGCAAGGAGAAACAGAAAGTTAATTTATTATTATTATATCAAACCTCGAGATTTGGGTGTCCCTCCACCAGAATACTCTGATGAAAAGAGACACAGACAGAAGCAAAGGACCTGATTATATACCCTAATGGGCAAATTCCCCCCTCCCACCAACTGGCAATATTTGGCTCACATTCTCAATGTCCATAGAAACTGAAAACAAAGCAATGAACACAATATACATGTCTATATTTCTTAGTTTGCTGAAGTAATACCAAAGAAGCAATTAAAGATGTGCAGTCAAGCTAGACACTGTACTGTATAGCCAGGTCACCATGACCGAAATATAGCAACAGGTGCATCAACAAAACACAGGGGGGGCTTCTTCAGGAGTTTCAGGCTTGGCAAACTTTAACTACTTAACAATGGCATAAGGGGGGAGTACTTGGGGTTGAATTCCCATAAATCAGGTGATTTCTAGTCAACTGAAACTTAGGCCTGTCAGGCTGCTATGCCTGCCTTGCGTCTAATACAATTTCTATTTATTCTTCTAAGAAGTTTTTACGGGACCCTCATCCCACTCAGCCTTATCCCAAACCTTAATTACACTGAGGGTCTTCACTGGGACATCCCATAAAGCCCTCTAAAAGAATATCAAAGACTTCATCAAAACATCTTCTTCATAAAAGTATCTCCTTTTCTTAAAAACAGCTTACAATTTCCTAATTGCCATTGTCAACCTGAACATTGGTTAAGGAGACCACAAGCTAGTGATAAGTGACATTCCACCCTGACTCAGGATATCTGGGTTACTCAGTTTCATGGTCTCCAAATGTTTAACCTGAGCATGAGAAAAGAAATTTAAATAAGATAGGCAAATGTCAGATCCAGGACATCTGGGTCTCCTTTACCACCATCAAGGTAGTGTCTGGGTTAAAGGTGCCTCAGTGGTCATAAACATAAGAATGCTCTTGATCAGCATTCTTAGCTCACTCAGGAAGAAAAGATCAGTTCAGGTTTTTGGCCCTTATTGGGGCTCAATTGATCCTAGTTACCTAATTTCTTTAGTCCAGAGGTGTCTGCAATGGGCCACTTAAGCAGTAAGAGTTCCACCTCACAAAACTCCTGCACAGGATTGATAAGAATTATGAGATTTTACAAAATCTTTCTTTGCATAATTACATAGTTTCTTTACACACACACACAAATACTTCTACCAGTAATCCAGTTAAACAGTAACTCCAAATAGCTTAGTTAACAATTTAAACTTCATAGGTGAGAGCCAGATAATCCCAGCTAAAACTTTCCTTTAAACAGAGAAAACTTTTAAGTTCTCATTTCTGAAATAGAGTACTTAAAAAAGAAATGTTACAGAACAGGGTCATATAGAATACCCCAACAGCCTTTACCCATTCCTTTTTCTCTTTTCTCTGAAGGCACAATTCTTAATTTAACATTCTAGGTTATAAAATGAATTGCTCTTCGAACAACATAACTAATACAATTGCTTACCAGATTACATCACAGAAGAAAAATTCAGAAATATGTAAGCAGTATATTAAAAACTTGGAACAGACCCAATTAATTATTATTTTAAAAAACACCCTTTTCTTTCTGAACCCCTTCAGCAGGTTCAACAGTCTCCTGGGGACACTCCCATCCCACTAGACTGGCTTTTCTTTATTATCTATGGGGTCTGATAGCCACGGGCCACATCCAGATTCAACCCCAATGACACTACTTGGCCTAAACTTCCCCACGCAAGCTAGTCTCTGCCAAAAGAGCCTGGTTCATACAGCCCATCACCCAACAAACCCAACAGTTATCCTAAAGAAGGCCTGGTTTGAAAAAATACATATATATATATTTTTTTTCTATTTTTCTAATTTGTAATTGAGGCCCTGATAGGAGAGAATACCTCATTAATTCCAAATACATATCAATAAGTTTTTCCACAATAAAATATGTTTGGACCACAGGGCATACGTTATAAAATTATTTCCACAATTGTAATAAACTTTGAAATGACCCATTATCAATTTAGATGGATGTTCTTCTAAGTCACTTTGTACAGAAAATCATTCATCTCATCACTAATATGTTGAGACTATAACTTTAAACCACCATATATTTTTATAATAGTCAAGATTTTAAATGAAAATCTACTATCATAGTCTTAGAACACAATATACCTCACTAGGTATTTAACAGTTTCAAATTATCTCAATTTCATCACTAAAGATAAAGAGACATCTCCACTCTGTATCCCTAAAGACCCATTCCAGGCCAAGAGTTACTTTAACACCATTTCTACCTCACAATGGCCCCTCAAATTTTACAGTCTAAGAGTTTTAAAAATACAATACAATTTGAAATACAGTAATAACTTAAACAATAAACTTCAGATAACATCAATTGAATTTCCAGATAATCACATATAGAAATTATCACACGTATTACTCTTAGTACTTTTAACAATTACATTAAATAATAAATAATGCCACTTCTAACATATGCCATTGTATTAAGCACTCTACAATCATCATTCATTTTCTTTTCCATAATAACCATTATGTTTTTCCTTTACAGAACAGTAAACTTAAATCCAATCAGATCCTAATTTATAATTGCTATATATGATAAACATATAAAAACATTTTTGTTTTAAATCCAATACTCCTGGCCCTTTAAAAGGAAATATTCTCCACAAATATATATATATTCCCTTAAAAAGACACATGTAGATAATTCCTGCTCTAAACAATTATCTCCCTTTTTTCTTTCCTACTTCAATGTTAACTAGATATAATCAATTTTCTCCCCTTAGGCAGAAAGCTTCTAGAGTTCCAATAAGTAATTGAATAGCCCAGTTTACATAACAATCTCCAATCACAATAATCTGCAAAATTTTCACTTCATTCTACCCAAAGCAGTCAAACTTCTTCACATTTTTAAAATACGTTGAAGGCAGCCAGAACCAATATCCACAGGTGGCTTACCTCAAAACAAACACCCACTCATCAAGGCTGGGACAGCTTTGGACTCAGAAGGGGCATAAGAATTGCAAACCCAGAGAAAAGCACTCTTCCAGCCTTTCCCCAAATAGCTTTTATAATGTTAAAAAACCCTTATTTTTGTAATGGTAAACACATTGCCCCTATACCAGACACATTGGTGGGAGGGATAAAGACAGCCATTCAAACTCTTAGCCTTGGGATCCCATTAAACCTGAATTCTAATCCTCAGCCCTTTTTCTTCTCTTGGCCCTAGCCACCCTGGGCTGCAAGCTCCTTATCAGTTAAAGGCTGTTTGCTGGCCTTCCACTAACTTCTGAGAGATTCTCTCCTTTTTTATTCTAATCTCAATCTCCCCCAGAAAGCCTGAGGCAGGAGGTCTTTCCCACTGTTCCTTTTCCAATGTCAGACCTTAAAAATTACCCCAAAATTTTTCTGGCAGACACAAAACATCCATAGACAGACAGACAGACAGACAGGGTGTGCACAATCCTACTTCTAACCTTGACCGGTCAAAAGAAACTCATTTTGTCCAGGGTCCCCTTTGAATGGGTTCCGAGGTTTTCTCTTTTTTTCTCCTTTTCTTTTCCTCTTACTTGACTTAAGAATATACCCGTCACTGTTGGGGTTACAGCCCCTGGGCCCCAGCAACCAGCATAACCTTTTTCTTCTTGAGAGGCTTCTCTCTTATCATTTACACACAAATTTAGCAGTTGACTAATCCAATCCTCATCTGACCCAAATTTAGGCCAAAACACTGATGGTGCCAGGACAGGTGCCTTAGTTCACTCCTGGCAACAATATTTAATCATTTTCTTCCCTCTAGTCCTGGGAGAGTCCTCCCAACTTTCTAACATCCTTCCCAGAGGGCTATCAGAAGGAATGTCATCCCTGGGGATTCCTCCCCCTCTTCCAGGTACCTTAGAATTTGCCCCTCCCATCTCCAAACCTGTTCTTAGCTCATGACTAACAGATCAGATCCCCGGACCTTGGGAGTTTGAGACCAGCAAAGATTGTTTCTTACCTTTGCCCAATATATTGGCTCTTGTGGTCTGCCGGGGGCCTCCCCAATCCCCTGGACTTCTCCCATGTGGTCCAAGATCAGGAGTTCGGTTAGGAAAGGCTCAATTCAACGAGACCACTGAAATACAGTGGGAGCGCTCTTCCTTGTCCCCTCCAAAGTCTAGATCGAGCCCCACATTGGGCGCCAAATTGTTAGAAATAAGCTTGACACCAAAAATTTAGTATCAAGAAAATTTATTACAGAGAAGGTCCAGAGGATTTAGACATGTCTGGCCAGAAGCAGGCTCCACCCTTCTTCAGGAGGGGTGGGCCCTGAGTGCAAGGGCAAGTCTGCTTTTATGCAGTTGTATTCGGGCGCGAAACCTCCCAGGCCTGGATTGGTCCATCCCTTCCCAGGTTACACCTTTCCTTACATGTTTCCCCTTGATATGCTCAAGTATGTTCCCCCTCCCTTAGTCATACGTCCCATGACTCCTTAATGAGGCTCTAATTTTATGTGGGGTGTGTCAGATAATAGTAATGAAGTTCATTAAGCAGGCGCACTAACGTTTTTCAGGTGTCCTCAGGTTGACCCTAACTGTCTGAGCTGGCTCCACCCTTACCTTGATTTTGGGGTCTTTATGGAACCATCAACTTACTTTTTATTGGCTAAGTCCGAGCCCACCTGCAGTGTACTACTTCCTGGAGCGGTTGTTCTTTAAATCTCTGCATTATTCTACCTGTGGAAACGTAAGCCCTTCTAACTCTAACACCTTCTCTGCCACTCACACCTTCCAGAAACACTTTTGGCATTACTAAAATCAAAAAAGGATACAAATGTATATCTTCTGCCCCTGGTAACCATCTGCCTCATTACAAAAGCAAATTCAGCCCTTCAAATCTATCTAAATAAATAAATATACTTTGCTCCCAAAACAATGTCAAGGACGTTTCACTACAAATGAAAGGAAAAAGCAGTTCCTTCTTCATCGGTCAAAAAACTAAGCTAGGTTCTAAACTGAGATGGCAGCACTTCTTACTCTGAACTGCAAAGCTGAGAAATGAAATTCGATGCCGCATCCTGGTCGTGCAGAGAGCTAAAAGAGAAAACTTAAGGCTGCTGGATAACGTGAGCTATGGACAGTGGATTCTTTCTACAAAAGTGTTCCCAGGGGCCATACCACAAGGACTATTGTTGTACGGAGAAATCAGCGAGTGAGATCCAGACGTAATTTAAGATGTGGCTTTATTAGCGCGCAGCTGCCAAGGGTATTTATATCCAAATCAAGCAGCCCCCATCAGGAGTTGAGCTAGGGTTTATATAGAAAAGAGCCATGGAAAGAAATGCGAGGAACACTGATGAGGTAATCCAAAGATGCAGGTGTCTTTGGGGGCTATGGATGGGAAAGTAGAGGGAGTATACAGGACAGGGAGGGGGATGGATCTTTGAAGTCTGGCAAGAGGAAGAGTTCCTGGGCTAGTCAAGGACACCCCTCTCCCTCTGTCTTGATGAGAGAATGCTCTGCAACAAGGGAAAGCTTTCTCACAACACAGGAACTTACTGAGGAATTGGGAGGCTTCCAGAGACATGATCTGAGGGCTGGGGCCTGAGCAGCCCAGCTCTGTGTAGCTGTACCAGGGAGAGAGATAAGGGTCATGCTGAGGCCCATGCATGAATAACTGCTAGGCACAGTGTCCTTGGGCTGGGGAATGGTTGTTAGAGACAGTGTTTCTGAGACTAGGAAGAAATTGGGGCACAAGTACAAGCACAAGCACCCAAGCACCCCATTATTAGGGATCAGAGATCACACAAACCAGACCAGGTGTCCTGGTCTCTGGTATAAACATAATTATCTAAAGCAATTATATTGCAAGCTTTCTTATCCATCTGCTTTGGAGGTATGGGCTAGAGTACATTTCACTATTGTTTAGATTTAGGAGGAAAGAGGTCTGGGGCAAGATTAAGCACCAACTTCTGCTTTCCATGGCTTAAAGGGCCCTACTACCTAAATGGCAAAATAATGTTCTGTATTACACTATGACAAAGGTCAGAAAATTCTGCTAGCATTTCTACTACTTCAACTCCAAGATATACCTGACTGACTCCACATTGCTCCTAGTGAGTGGAATAGAGACCACTTACCCAAGTAAAACCTCAGAGGTATCTCCAGAGAGAAAACAGAAGGTTTTATTCTAGCAAGTCTCGTGCACGAGTTGGACGTCTCCTACCCAGGGCAGACTGGTGTACACAGGCCAGGCACAAACAGCAGCAAACAGTTACATACTCTTAGACAAATCACTCCAAAAAGCCCCCTCCCCACCTGTTTGTCTCAATCTCTTTATCCTCATTGGCTGAGGCAAGAGACCTCACAGTCTACATTTAGAACCCAAGAGATACATTTTACTTAAAACTAGCTTGGGAGCCAGAGGATTGCCTTATTTGATAAAGTTAAGGTACAAAACAAAAGAGGGGATGGTTTCAAAACAAGGGAGGGGTTGGGCTGCTGGTACACAGCCCCCATTCCCCAAAAACAAAAGTGAAACTTAGGCCCAGTTCATGCTAAAGCCTCACTACATTTTGGAGCATAGCTTACATTTCACGTGAGAAACTTTCACTTTTCCCACAGACTTAGAATCACTTTATGGCAAGGCTCCAGTGAATACAACCAAAAGTATTTGTTTAAAGAAAAATATGAGCAGTCCCCATTTTTTTGACTCTTTATTTATTTAGATGGTTACCAGACCTAAATCTTCTGTCTCCTTGTCTTTACCAACTTACAGAATTATTTCTGAACAGATAGAGGGAGATTACACGCAACCAGGATTTTGCCATAGAGGTTTGTTTTACTGATAGTAACTCTGGTCATGATCTGTAAATTAACTTTTTTTTTCCTTTCATAAATGATTTAATTCAGCCAGTGACCAGGACACAATGAGAAAATCTGAAAACAAATTATCATCCTTCATTCTTATCTGTTATTCAAAACTCAGCAGTGAAACCAAAAAAAACCAAAACACACACACACACACACACAAAACTACTTTAAGCAACATTTTTCTTGCTTCCATTTATCAATATTTAAGCCCAGCCTTGAGTTAGATTTACATCTTTCAAACCATTCATTTCTATCACAAAATAAATTGGTTTCTTTCTTGTTTTGTGTGTGGGACAACTGAAAGTTTCTCATGAAATGGAATCTATGCCCCAAAATTTAGTTAAGGCTTTAGCATTAGCCAGGCCTAAGTTTTGTTTTCCTGTAAACCATGTGATCTGGTCATATACCTGTTGCCCACCCCCTCCCTTGTTTCCTAACTACCACCCCAGCCTTATCTTTGCCAAGTAAGGCAATTTTCTAGCTTCTAAGCTTGTTTTGGGTAAAATGCTTCTCTTAGTTTCTGGGTACGATATAAGGTCTCTTACCTCAACCAATGGGGATAAAGAGATTCAGGTTAAAAGGTGGGAGGGTGGAGTTTCCTTAGAATTGTTTGTCTAGGGGTATATAACTGCTTGTTTGCTGCTTGTATCCTGCCTCCCTACAACAGTCCACCCTGGGAAGGTGATGCCCAATTCCACTCTAGACTTGCTAAATAAAACTTCTGTTTCTACCTGGAAAAACCTGTGAATTTTTATTTGGGTAGGTGGTCTTTATAAAACTGGCTTGTTTCTTGTTTTGGAATGCAGAATTTGAGGTAATTCAGGTTCTTCAACCTGTATCTCCCATTTAAAAAAAAAAAAGAAAGAGGGAATCTGACAGAATAGTGACACTTAGAGCCACAATCTCATAGTTTCTTAAATACATCTCAAAAAATTAGTACAGAAGAAGCACACAGAATACAACCTAGCAAGGTAGATCTTTTATATCTAGCTTCTTCTTTCTCATATTTTTGTGCCTCAAGATTTCTCTTGTAAAAAACAAATCCTTGCAGAATGGAAAGGGTGAAGTTACAGTAAGAAGAAAGCTTAGCTACAGAATGAACTAAAGGTTCTTGTGCTTTCCTGGGAAAACTAAGTCGATGGGCACTCTCCTTAAAGTCAGTACGCTACAAAACAAAACCAAGAACAAAAGAAAAGTCTACTACAGATTTTTTCATTAATTAATGAAAAATAAAATAAATTATTTAAAACGGTCCAGAAGTGGACAACTGAAGAAAGAAGGTGTCTCTTAACAGGTCACATGTCAGTCACTTAAGCATACTGCCGAGCCCATGCATAAGAAACTTGCTGGACCTTTATCTCTGCAGAACTAACCTCAGCATTAAAAATCATATCTTCACACT
This sequence comes from Phascolarctos cinereus, assembly GCF_003287225.1. NCBI lineage: Eukaryota > Metazoa > Chordata > Mammalia > Diprotodontia > Phascolarctidae > Phascolarctos > Phascolarctos cinereus. Next base: position 105,164 of record NW_027555502.1, read on the forward strand.
TTTTTTATATATGCTCACTATTATATACATGTAAAAAATAAATACAAACTTTAGTTTGTTATAAAATGACTTCTCTTTCTCCTATGCTCGCTTAGCACATGAATGCATGCAAAGTGAGGAGGTTCTAAGGGTTCACCAAATAGCTGATTTTGGCAAACAAGTGGGGAAAAAATACAACCAAGAAAGCTAAAATAGATAAGATTAAAAGCCACAAAAGTAAAAACAATATATTTTCTCAATAGTATAGAATTAGTCTATGACTACAACTTAATGTCTCTGCCATCCCATCTCCCCAAATCACAGCAAAGTTCATAGCAGCTTAACACAGAGTCCTCAAAGAAGTATCAAGCCAGTGTTCTCTGCTTCAGCGGCTTAGAGTTCACCAGTTAAAGTTCAGTCAGTGTGAAGAATCATAGGAGAGTGCTCACTGTCTTCTTCCAGTTGTAGTGCCTTGGTTTCATCTTCCAGAAAATCACCACCCCCTGCACCCAGGTCCTCTGTGTATGCATGTCTCCTAGATGAAGAAGGTACATAAGCACCTCTTGTCACAGCAGCACTGTAGGTCTGAGCTACTAAAGGATGGTCATGGGATGCAGATTCTAAGATTTCATTGGCCGGCTCCATACTGCCATCCAACTTGTGTTGTTTCCTCAAAGTGCACTCCCCTCCTTGCTGAGGATCCAGGTTGTAGATATAGAAGTATCCGTCAGAAGCTCCCACTAATAATCGGAGAATCTTCTGAATTGTGGCAAGTGAACAGATATTTTTGTGACACAGAATGGTAGTCGGACAGTAGCAAATGCTCTGCTCTGGTTAAACATTTCTGCTACTTGAGAGGGCAAATAGCTGGTTGAGGCCATAAGCACTTTCCCAAAGTAACCAATCCAGGTAGTGGGCTCCTCTTTCACAATCTCAAGTTTGAAGATGTGCACTGTTTCAGAGTTACTGGATGCAGAGAGGAACATTCCACCCATGCTGAAGGCCCAAGAGCATATGCTTACACACTTCTTTATTCTTCTCTGAAACTCAAAGATTGTCTGTCCTTCTGGGATGGAAAATAGCCTAATCACATTTCCCTCCTCAGAAGCAGTGGCAAGCTTGGCACCACTTGCATCAAAAGCCAAGGCTGCTAGGGGACTATCACAAGCTGGTATCATATGAGCAGCCCTCAAATTAATAGTGCCAAAGACTTTTATTCCCCCAACAGCTGCACTATTAGGACAAGTGACATAACAATTATCATCATTTATTGACAGGTTACACAAACCTGCAGGGTTAGGGGGAATTTTCCTGATTTTACGCAGTACTTTCATAACACGAATGTTGTGTTTTGATAGACATTCTTCTAGGGATACTATCACCCTCTGCCTATGGTATTGGAATAGCTTTAATTGTAAATGTCAGTCCCCTTCTTAAAGTGGCAGACTTTTAGCTTCTGTGGAGCTTTGAGGCCAACAATAGCCACCAGCCTACTTGAAAACAACCTTTCCATGACATGCACATCTTCTGTATCAGTGCCTTCGTTAATCTGTTCCAGCTTATCTACAGAAGAAAGGGAGAAGAATTTGTAATCAGATTTACTACCAACAGCTAAGGATGTATTGTCCTGGTTGAAGCTGGGGAAGGGCAGCCGGCTGGAGGCAGACTCCCCACTCTGACTGACCAGGTTCATGGCTGAGAATGGGGACCTGAGCTCCTGCACTCTCCCCGCTGGGCCGGGAGAGACAGAGCAGTCAGGTCCAGGCCCTGGCCCAGCTCTCTGCTGCCTTTGTCACTTCATTTGTGGGTCTTCCAGCTGCCGTGGTTGCTGCTGCTGCTGCTGCCCCTACTGCTGCTGTCACCGCTGCCACCGCAGATCACTGCTCCACCATCTGCCCTCACCTCATCCCTTCCCTTCTCTTGTTTAAGCTCCCTAAAGTGCATCCTCTTAAAGATAATCAAAGGAAGAAGGAGCAGAAAAAATACACTAGGATTCTCATGGGTGATATGAAGATTACTTCATAAAGAGAATCAACTGAATCACTAGGGTATAAAACTTCGGTGGCATCAATCTTAACTAACTATACATCAAATAAAGACAACTGCAAATAGTAACCACCAATTAATGGTGGATGGCGTGCCCACATGAACTGTTTTCTCTGTTGCACAGTAATACCTAATAGTTTTTCTTTTCATACTGGATGTCTGTGGACATTTTTCACCCTTTCACAGTGACGATCAATTTTAATTATTGTTCTTCACTTAGTGTTCTATGATTTAAGTTGTTCCTATTCCTCTAGTAACTTTTCTCTTTTTCTTCATTTCAAGCTTTAATTACAGTACCTTTTAAACCTATCTAAGGCATTCACATTTGCTCCATTCTTTAAGACAAAAAAATCTACCATCTCTTGGTTCTTTTCTGTAATTGTAAGCACAAGTGGCATATAGCCTTCCTATAACATCACATTAAAGATATTGTGAGAATGTGCAAGAATTCTGCATATGCTTCAATTCAGCTTAAGGCATTTTGTGAACATCCAGTGAACTTGCTAATAAGATGTTAAGGAAGTATGGTACAATGGAACTTTGAAGTGAGAAGACTAGGGCATAAATCCTGCTTCTGTTAGTTAATTCCTGTGTGACCATAAACAAATTATTTTGCTTCTCTGGGCCTTAGTCTCCTCATATTTAAAATAACAGAACGAAACTAGATAGCTTCTGGGATTCCTTCCAGCTATTAGATATTACATTGTGATCAGGATATTAGAAACCCAGGCTTTGTAAGAGACTGTTTCATATTACTTAAGGAGTATCTTCCTTTCTTACTATCTTCATGTTATGATCAGTAATTGTCTGCATAAAGCCAACTTTATTTCCTCAGAACTCTGCTAAGCTAAAGCTATATCCTGGTCAGTTTTAAAGCCGTCTAGTTCTCTTTATCCATTCCCCTTGAATGTGTACAACCAACCTTGAAACTCAAGGAAATCTTGCCTAAAGGTGCTTAAACTTAGAAGAAAGTCATTCTCCAGGAATTTCCCCCTCTTCCCAGCCCTCCTAATGTGTACTTTATGTCCTTTTCTCTCTCAAGTGGCAGTGACAAAGAGTTAATCTTTTTCTTCAAAATCAGGAGTTCTTCAGTAACTTTAGAAAGGAAATGGTATAGTCTTTAAGGAATAGAAAAAAAGGCCCGCATACACTTAAAAATTTGTTCTTGAGAAAATTCTGCATCTGTGAAGTTTTACATTTAGTATAAAAATACATGGCATTTCTACATAACAAATTGACATTGTGCTCTCTTAAGTAAAGGTCTGTATGTAGAAAAGCAATGTAAGCAAATAATTGGTGGAATCATTGCATTCTGGAGAGCAGACATAACATATCATGCAAAGAAAATTCTAGAGAGACAGCTGCCATGGGATGGATAGAAAGCTAACCTCAAAGTCAGTAAGAGCTAAATTCAAGGCCTGACACAGACCCACATATGCTGGCTGGGTGACCCTGGGAAGTCACTTCATATTTCAGTATCCCAAGACACTCTGTTAGTCAGGGTTTCTTAACTTCTTTTGGGTCAAGGACCCTTTCCAAAACAATCTTTTCAAATGCCTAAAATATATAGAATACAAAGGATGCCAATTATATTGATATAACTACAAAGTTATTGTTGTTGGTTTAAAGTTAATGGATCCCAGGTTAAGAATCATAGAATAGGTCCTGGTCTAAACCAATAGAGAGATGTTCCTCATTAGGAGGTACAATGTGAATGAAATCTGCTCCCTTGTCTCTCCTCCCAGCTTCAGAAAATTCCAAAGACCAATGAATTTGGACTACAGAATTATTTTAAGTTATTTTCATTAAAGAAATGCTTCCATGAATGTATCAATTATAAAATATGTGAATTGGACAATATGTGATTACACATTTTAGCTCATAAAATACTTTATTATACAAGAGATGGGCTTCTACCTTGTTTTTTGCTTCAATATCCTTTTTATTTCTAAGCAGCTTTGTTGCTATGGCTGTGTTCTGTCCAGAGGCAGCACAGAGAAGTGCAGTGCTGTCCTTTGGGACAATCAGCTCATGTGGTTGTGGCTATGGTGGGCAGGAGACTGGCCGGGAGCCTGAGAAGAAGGGCCCTTCTCTGGCCCCCTGTAGGATTGGCATTGAGCCAAAGCTGCCCTCTACCTCTGGATGTCTGGGGTGGGGCTGACATGCCCCAGTTGCCTCTGCAGGGAAACAGGGCGTTGGAGGCTCATCAGACTCTTACTCTGAGCTCGGATTCTAGTTGATGTCAGGCCAGGTTAGCTCATGGGTAGGTGTTAATTTTGTTCGGATAGGGTTGGAGGGGGTCTTGTTAGAGTTAAGACTGGGATGGGAGAGGGAGGGTAAATTTTTTGGCTCTGGGGGCCCGATCTTATTATGTATGTAGATAGAGATGTTTCTATTTGTATGTAAATCTATTTCATGGTTCTTTTTTTTATCAGAAAGAACAGCTAAGGGCTTCATTACTGGCTGCCTCCTTGTGGGCCCAGTGTGATATTCACTACAGCCCCAGCTTGGGGAGGGGTTACCTATCAAGCAGTAATACCTACAGTGGCATCACAGTCCTTTCTGCCTCTTACCATCAATAGGGAAGGCAGAAGTTCACACCACAGGGCTGGCCACTGGTTCCCAAAGCCAGCAGAGGGGCCTACTCTTCTGCAGGTTTCAGGGGCCAGCAGCACTAGGTGCAGGGCTTACCCCAGTTGTCCCTCAAGCTGAGTCTGCTCCCTCTGCTTTTGTCCCCTCCCCAGAAAGCTGGCATCTGAGCAGACCCACATAGGAAACTACAATAGGGACTTAGCTCTTCCTCATCACAAAGACTACTATTTAATTCTCCAAATTTATTTTGTAATCAACAGATTCTAATTTATGCCTATGCAAAAATCAATTTTCTCTTAGATCTGTGGTTCTTCTTATCTACCACTCACAGGGAGTTTGCTCTTGAAGTCACTTGCTTGAGTAGTGGGGAAAAAGAATCAGGATTACGGTGGAAACCCGTGTTCAAAGGGTGGTTGCCCTTCTACTGAGTGGGGCCTCGGGGGTGGGGAGTGGGGAGTGCCCTGAGCAGTAGAGGGAGCCAAGCCTAGATCTAGGCTTGGAAAACCAGAGCTGAGAGAGGGGGCCAGAAGAGGCTCAAGGAGGTGGGGCATTTACCCTAAATCTCAGGCAGCCACTAGCAAAGCCAGAATGAATAGGGTCCCCAGAGCATCACAGTCCTGATTGCCAGAGAAAAGCAGGCTGCTGGGGAATTCTTAGAAGGAAACAAGGGCCTTGCAGATGGGAATTCCCCATCACAGGGCTGGAATCTCAGTGTCAGAGCATCCCCTCAGGACAGCCTGTTCCTTAGGCTGTTGAAAACAGTCTTTCTTCAGAGAAGAATTGTGGCCAGCCACGACTTGACCACGCAGTCCCCACAGATGTCTCTAGGAGAGCCAGACTGAGGGAAAAGTAACTCCATGGAGAGTAAAACAGAAACGGAAGGAGGCCTCCAGCAGCCGCTGGGTTTCCTGTCACCCCATACAGAGGGGCACAACTAGAGCTGTGGGGCCCCAAGATCCTCCCATCACTGTACAAAGGTTCTGAGCCCATATCTCTGTATACTTCCAAGCCAGATGAAAAGATTTCTTCTGGCCCTTCAGACACTCCAACTAATGTCAACTCCAAATGAATTGGGGCTCAATGCAGTACTTTTTGGCTGAGAGGTTGAGGTTAGGGAGAATGCCCGCTTCCCTTCCCTGTTCACTCATTTCATTGAACCCCTTAACTATTTCCAAATCCACCTGGCATCTGGACTCAGTCAAAAGCTTTTCTAAAATCTAAGCCCACTTTGCAGCATTTCTCTGATCTAAGTGAACATTAGCTGCTCAGAGGGCTCTGTTTTACAGGGCATCTGTGATCTCGGCAGCATAGGTAGAAAATGCATCTTTTTGTCCTGTGCACTGCTGCCCTCATGCCATACAAGCAAACCTCTTCATTCATCTTAGGAGAAGAAGTGCTCAGAGTCTGATCAAACACTTGTCCCACTGAGGTTGCAAATGCCTTTCTTCATGAGGCAGTTCCCACCTACATGATGAACCAATGCACCTTCTCTAAAGTACTGAATGGGAAGTGAGGCTAATAGACCTCTGCCTCCTAAAAAGACAATGTCAAAAGACAATGCACTCCATCTAGTAGGACTATAGCAGGCCTTCATGGGTCTTCAATGCAGAGGTCCTATAGACCTCTGCGCTGTGGGGGGGGGGCATTCCAGGTTAGCAGGCATGACCTACATGAAACTCCAGAGAAGGAGACTGACAATAACAAGCACCTAGGTGGGAGGAAAACCAGGTGAGGGTGGAGTCAAAAAACTCAGGAGAGAAAAGAGTGTGAAGGAGAAGAGGGCCCTGGGCTCCATCCTGACCTCCTTCTTTTCTCCTTCCCTTCTACTTGACTTGGTGATCTCATCAGCTCCCATGGGTTCCATGGCCCTCTCTATGCTGATGATTCTCACATGTACCTATTCTGCCTGAATCTGCATGCTGACCTTCCGTCTTTCATCTCTAGTTGCTCTTTGAATGTCAGAAATTGGATGTCCAATACACATCTCCAACTCAACATATCCAAAACAGATGTCATTACCTTTCCCCTAAACTTCCCCCTCCTACCTTCCCTATTACTATGGAGGGCACTACCATCTTCCAGGCCCTCCAAACTTGGCCTCATCCTGGACTGATACTATCTCTCAACTCCCCACGTCCAACCTCTTGCCAAGGATCGTCTAGTTTCCCTCTACACACTTTGTTGCAGATTTTACCTTGGCATCACCTCTAGTCAGTTTCACCTCTGCAGTATCTGTCAGAAACCATGCTCTCTCTCCTCTGATATTGCCCCTCCCTTGGTCCAAGCCTCATCACCTCCCATCTGCACTCTTTCCTCATGGATCTGCCTGCCTCAAGTCTTTCCCTGCTCCTTTCACTTGTCCAACTCATTTTCCTAAGGTGCAGGTCTATGGCACCCACCTGCTCCATGTAAACCCAAAGAACATAAACCCCAGTTATGAAGAGAGTCAGCTCTAAGAAAGAGAGAAGTGAAATTGGCCTGTGTGTATTCACACTGTAATTTCTCTCAAGCTGGCTTAACATGCATTGCATGGGAGTTCAGTCCAAAACTAGGTCACCCATTGTGGCGAAGTTCAGAACGGACTCAAATTGCCTTTTGGGTGATACAGATGTATATGCTCTTCGAGGAGTAGCTTTTCCGAAGGGAGAAAAATCAACTCTCAGGGTAGCCCATATGAAAATGTTGGTCTTCGTGGCCCTGGTCACTGCATTCTTTTCCAAGAGATATCACCTCTCTTGACAATAGAGAGGAATCAACATTCTCCCAGACCTATTTCGGAAACAGAACGAAGAGGGATAGACCCACTGAGATTACATGTTAATGTCCTACTGAAGAAGAATTGAACTTAGGAAGAAAGGGAGATGGGGAAGCTCTTGAGTTTCCAAGAGAATGAATACCGAGGAAAATCATTTTTTTTTTTAAAATTTTTAATTAATTTCTTTTGAATTATCAACAATCACTTCCCTAAGCTTTTGAGTTGTGAATGTTTCTCCCCCTTCTTCCCCAACTTCCTCCCTGAGACAGCACACAATTTGATATTGGCTCTACATATATATTCCTATTAAACATGTTTTCAAATTAGTGATGTTGCAGGTAAGAATTAGAACCAATCTGAGGAACCACCTGAAAGAGGCAAGAAAAAGACAACAGAAGGAAAAAAATAGCTAATGGTATGCTTTGATCTGCATTCAAAGTTTATACTTCTTTCTTTGGATGTGGATAGCATTTTCCATCATCAGGTCTTTGGAGATGTCTTCGATTCTTATAATGCTGAGAAGGGTTAAGTCTGTCAATATATGTCATTGCACAATGTGGCTGTTACTGTGTACTGTCTTCTCTTGTTTCTCTGCTCACTTGACTCAGCATCAGACCATACAAGTCTTTCCAGGTTTTTCTGAAGTCAGCCTGTTCATCATTTCTTATAGCACAATAGTATTCCATTCCAATCATATACCTCAACTTGTTCAGTCATTTCCCAATTGATGGGCATCCTCTCATTTTCTAAATCTTTGCCACCACCAAAAGAACTGCTGTAAATATGTTTGTATTGGTGAGTCCTTTTCCCATATGTGATCTCTCGGGGAAATAGCTCTTTCTTGGTGGAAATCTCCTACAAAGTCGATCTGAGCACAATTTTAAATTACCTTGCCAATAACCAGGGCAAATAATGAAACATAACTCAAACCTCATGTCTCTCTTAGTATAAAATCAAAAGCAGAAACTTGGCCCATTGCCATGCTGATAAGAAAGTGAAATCAAAACAGCAAAATTAGAACCAGCTTTTTATACTTCACATTCATAAATTCAAACCCAGTTGCTATACCTCACATTCATTCCCCTAGCTGGAGGATGAGATTCCACTATAGAATTAATCACAGAACAATTTCTATACAAAGATGGACTCCAATGCATACATAATAACTTGAATCATCAATTTTAAGATGGTATATATCAATCAAACAATTCCAACTTCTGGTCATGTACAAATAAAAACTGTTTATCAAAGTGGATGCTTCCTTTCAGGCATTTACAAGATTGACAAAAGCCATTCTTCTTTTCACATCAACTAATTGTAACAAACTGAGAGTAACAGAATAATATCTTGGTTTCCTAAGTCCTTGAATGCATTATCCCCATACCATTAGAAGGACTCTAACTCATACAGGAACATATACTAGTGACAGGAGACAAGGCTCAATACTTAATTCTAAAATTCTAGGCCAAATACCTCAATTTTATACTTGCATTTTACTGGAACAACTTCAGATATTCCAGCGTCAATCTATTGTTGAACAGATTTGATGTTGTGCTTACAAAACTTTTGGAGTACAGACATTTGCCATAAAAGAATACGAACATAACCAAAGTAAGGGAACGATGTTTCCTGAACTTCATGTCAATTCCAGGCAGAAGTTAGGTAATGCCCAACTGCATTCAGCCAGGCTTAGAGGCTGCCAGGGAAATTGAGTCAGGAGAGTCCTGTCTCACCACATGCAGAATACTCTTTCTCCAAACCTTACCATGAGACTTTCCTCTGCAGTTACACTGCCCCCTCCACAGGGTTGCTAGTATCATGGGTAAATGGCTCTCCTTGATAACTTTACCTGGAGTCAGACTCAGATAAATCATCCCATATGGTCTCAAATAGCAAATTCCCATCATCACGGTTTAAAATAGGACTATAATCTCACATTAGCTAGGGAATATCTTTCAAATCAGTCTATATATTTCTATATATGATAATTTGAAAATGCAACTGATGTTACCTGAAGTTTATTGTGTTTGTGTTATTACTATGTTGCTAAAATTGTATTTCCAAAAAAACCCTTAGATTGCCAAATTTGAGGGAACATTGGGAGGTAGAAAAGGTATTAAAGTAACTCTTGACCTACAATGGGTCTTTTCGTGATGAAGATGAGATCATTTGAAACTGTTAAATATCGGGTGAGGTATATTTGGTTATAGCAAATAATAATGATATTGATCTTTGCTATGATCACAGATCTTCATTTAAAATCTTGACTATTATAAAAATAGATGGTGGTTTAAAGTTATAGTTTCAACATATTAATTATAAAATGATTTTCTATACAAAGTGACTTAGAAGTGCATTCATCTAAATTGATAATGGGTTGTTTCAAAGTTTATTACTATTGTGGAATAATTTTATAATGCATGTGCTGTCGTTCAAATATATTTTATTGTGAACAACTTGATACGTACTGTTTTAGAATTAATGAAGTATTCTCTCATATATCAGGGCCTCCATTAGGAATTAAAAAAAAAAGTTTAACCAAGGCCTTCTGTATGCTAACGACTGTGTTTGTTTGGGGATGGGCCAAACGGCCTGGGCTCTTAAGACAGGAACGAGAATACATGGGGAAGTCTGGACCACCATGAGCCAAGGGTCTTAATTGGGAACCTCAGTGAGGTTGTCCCAGGCTATTAGACAGTAAGAGTAAATGAAGGGCTAACGTAGATAATAAGGGAAAGCCAGGCTATAGTGGTGGGAGTGGCCCCAGGAGATTGTTGGACTTGGGGGAGTGGTTCAGAAAGAAAAAAAAAATTTTTTGTGGGGGGGCATCTGTTTCAAGTTTTTAATATACTGCTTACATGTTTCTGGATTTTCTATATGATGCAATCTGGTAAGCAATTGTATTAGTTATGTTGGAAGGGCAATTTATTTTATAAGTGGAATGTTGTTAGATTAAGAATTGTGCAGTCAGAGAAAGGCAAAAAGGAATGGATTGGGGCTGTTACAGCTGCACAGCCCAAATAGAACAATCACTAAGGAATTGCAAACTTCAACCACTTTAGCTGAGGAGTTGTCAGAGAACTCTGGTAGAGATAATTGAGTAAAGGGATGGTGACCTTGGAGCCAGGATTCCTGGAGGTGTGTTCCAGGCAGCTTGGTAGGGAATCTCATAGAAATTGGATTATCTGGACTGGAGCTTGGGGATGGAATGGGCCTTGTATTTGGAACTTGGACTAGGCTCTGCAGGAATTAAGTTACACTATAAACCTACTCCCCTTCTCCTTTCCAGAATGTGAGGTGTTTTGGGGGTGGGGGGAGGAGTCTGCCTTCCATGTGTTTGAAGAGGAAGTTTGCATATTTGTAATTATACCTTTTTATGTATGATTCCTCTGACAAATCTAATCTGTCTGTTAGTGGCTAAATGTCAAAATAGCAAATTCAAAAGTAAAAATTTGTATTTGGGTATAATTGTGATTTTCATCTTTCTATGTGATATTGAAATATTGGCTGTTGTGAGAATTTACTGAATAGTACTGGGGAAATATCAGAACTAGATGTTGGGGAGGATATAACCAAAATGATTTTGTTCCATATGTGACATTCATTCTTCTTAGTATGATGCCTGCATGAACCAACTGCAACAGCTGGTTCCCTTCAGTATCTTCTTTGCTACCCTAATTGGTACAAAAAGCCTTAATTGCTTAAAAAGGGAGGACTTTAATAGTGTCTGGAATACTCCTCTGCCTTTTCTAGCCTGACAGGTAGTTCCATTTGATTTCATGACACTACCTGTCCTCATAAAGACACATCTCTTCTCTATCTTCTTTACCTCAAGATATTCATTCTCTTAAACAATCATGCTTCTTTTTTTGTATAATGAACTGAACTCCAGCTATATTTTCTCCATGAAGGGTACTACAGTTCAGAGCCCCCTGCAATCTAGAAAACTGTCACAAAACTTTTTGACCCTGCCTTTGTAAGGGAGAAGAAATCTAAATTGTATCTTTTCTTTTTATGGGGTGTTTAAGTTTGTCATTTTAAAATTTGATTTAAGTATTTGGTCAGAGGCTCTGTGTCATCTGTGGCTTTTGCAAAACTCTCTAAAAATTCCCATTTGATTTCATATGCTGACCCAAAATATATAGAAATTGTGATGGAGAAAGTCATGATGTGGAAGGAATAACTGTATAATGAACAGCCAACTTTTCTTTTTTTTTTCTCTTCTGATATACAGATATTACTCACTTAATTGTGAATGAAATACATTCTCATCACATGCCGATGAGACCTGTCATACTCCAAGTGTAATAAAACCTCTTTCCTTATTTGTGTTGGTTTATTGCATTAGCTAATCAAACCAATAGAAAAATCATGTTAAGAGGAGCAAGTGAAAAATTGCTTATATTGCCCCAGGGACCACAGAGAACAACTGAACTTGGAGCAAGGATTATGTTAAAAAAAAATACACTCCCGTCTATTTGTTAGGAATGGCAAATTTCAAACAGAAGGAAATGTATATTGAGGGTTTTCTGAGAATGCTCAGGCATCCTTTGTCATCTACTGTGTGAGTTCGAATAGTCTCCTTTGATTAGCTGTGCAGCTGAGAAGGCTCTGAGTTAAAAATTGGTCAGACTAAAACAACCTCTCTTTTTCCTGCATGCCGTTTCCTATCCACTCTTTCCTGCTGCATCCAGAGGCTAAAGATCACAGTTTCCTTACTGCATAGGTGCCATGAACTGAACTGTGAGAAGGGAAGGACTTTCATCCCCACTGTCCCTCTTTTACCCTGTCTTTGACAAATGGGATGGACGGGGCGTTTTTGTGTCTGTTCTGTTCCATTTGGCCATCTTAGTTTTAAGTGCTTGAGGTGACTCCCCACTTGGACTCTGAGCCATGATGATGTTGGAGACAAGATTCCAGGTGGGGCTGTTGTAGCCAGCCAGTTCAGCTGAGAATCCAGGAAAGGCCAGAGGGCCTGGGACTGGAACCCAAAGTGCATATGGGACTTGGATCTTGGCATGAGGCTATATAGGAATGCATCTAAGCTATGTATCTAATCCCTTCCCTTCCTTAGAGTCTGAGGTGGTACAAGGGGAAGATGGTGTGTGTGTGTGTGTGTGTGTGTGTGTGTGTGTGTGTGATTATATTACTCAGGTTGGGGCAACATGTCTGAATATTGGTCATTACACCTTATGATGTAAATATTTCTTTAGAAAAGCTACTTTAACGGTTACTGTCTGAATGAAACTGGGTTCAGGAGACCCCATCTACTTGGGGACATCAAATTCCAAATGTTGGAGCCATTTGCAGACAGCCCGGATATCTCTGACCTTCTTAATGGTGCTGGAAACCCTGTGGGAGAAGTAAAAGGTAAGACACCTGGTGTTAGGCACTGAAGGTGAGGGTAGTCTGTGTTACATCTAAAGGACTTGAATTCTCCAGGTTCCCTCTGCAGTTTCAGTATTTTCTTTAAACCATTTCCAGTGTTCTTGTTTCTCTCTCCGTCCTTGTCTCTGTCTCTCTCAGTCTCCCTGTATCTCTGTCTCTTTATGTCTCTTTTTTCTGTCTCTCAGTGAGAGCCTCTGATCAAAACTTTCTTGATCAGTTTCCCAGTAGCAAACTCTATCTGAGATTTGGGGGGAATTCGGAAAGACTTTGGAAGAATTGAACTAAAGTAAGAATGCTGCAAACCTTCTTCATGTTTACATGCAACCATGTGGTGGCACATAGGTGTCTTTCTTCCCATTTGTTTGGGTCTGTGTCTACTATATGTATGCATTTGTGTGGGTGTGAAGGAGCTGGGTAACTGAGGTTGAAGATGGCATTTGAATGGGTTGGCAAAAGACAGGGCTTTCTAAAGAAATTTCCCTCCCAGAATATCAGGAATGCTCAGTTCACCCTCTGTCCAAGGTCCTCCCCTCCCAGCAGTTCCTTCAGTAAAGACACACAGCAGGTTTGGTGCTCTGGTTTAATAGTTTAGATTCATGCAAATATATTCTTAAGGATTTCCTTTAAGGAATCATTTTAAAGAATGATTCCTACAGGCTCATTTCTTCCTGGGCATGTGTGTGTATGTGTGTCTGTGTGTGTGTGTGTGTATGAGAGAGAGAGAGAGAGAGAGAGAGAGAGAAGAGAGAGAGAGAGAGGAGGAAGAGTGAACGAACAAATTAACTTTACAGAAAAGTTGTTTATGTTCCTTTTAGAATGTAAATATATGTCAAAATGCTTATGTATGTAAAGTGTAATTTGTGTAACGCGAATATATGTCAAGTGAGAGCCATCTGTACTTCAATCTTCTTTTGAGTCCATCAGTTCTCTCTCCTCTGGAAGTGGACAGCATTTTATTTCATCTTGATCAGAGTTACTTAGTCTTTCACAGTTGATTATCTTTACCATATTGTGGTTACTGTGTAGATTGTTCTCAGGGTTCTGCTGACTTCACTTTGTATCAGTTCATCTAAGTCTTCCCAGGTTTTTGACCAGATGGGAGAGATGGGCGAAACAAGTGAATTATAGAAAACATTCAAAGAAGAACTCATCTAATACTACACAAATTGGTTGGCAAAATATAGAAAGAAGGCATGCTTCAAAATATCTCTCTTGGAACAAATGTGATCCTGACAGTCTAAAGTAGGGAGAGATTAATCAGAGAAAGAAAACTATAAGCAACTCTCTCTAATGAATGATCAAGGAAAAATATTGCATAAAATATTCACAAAGACATTACAGCAACATCCTCAAGAAATTTCCCAATAGGAACACATTGGATTTTTATCTGGAATATGGGGATTGTTCACTATTTTAAAAACCATAAGTTTAAGAGATCACATTAATAACAAAAACAACACAAATTAGATGATTATATAAATGGAAGCAAAATAACTTTTTGACAAAGTACAAAACTCATGTTAGAAATACTGTAAAGCATAGAAACAAATGGAGAGTTCCTTAATATGATAAACAGTATCTGTTAAAACCCAAATAGTAGCATTATCTGTACTGAAGAAACACAAGAGACCTTTCCAAGAAGTTTAGGAGTATAGAAAGGGTGTCTGCTGCCACAGGTATTATTTAATGTAGCTAGAAACATTAGCTATAACAATAAGAAACAAAAAAGCAATTTTAATCATATGCATAGGGAAAGAGGAAACAACTTCAGACCTATTGACAAATTCTGTTCTGTTTTATGTTTTCTTCAATCATTTTTCAACCATGTCTGATTCTTCTTAAACCCATCTGGGGTTTTCTATGCAAAGATACTGGAGTCGTTTTCCTTTTCTTTCTCCAGCTTATTTTACAGATGAGGAAACTGAGGCAAACAAGGTTAAGTGACTTTCCTTTAGATATGCTCTATGCAGAGAACCCTAGAGATTCAACTAATATTTATTGAAACAATAAGTAGGATATAGAAACCATTTCATGAACCATTAACCTCTATGGGTATTACTAATCAAAGCCTGCAAGAAGAGACAAGATAGAAAAAGCAATGGCATTAAAAGCAGCTACTGAAGGAGGACTGAGGACTGAGTCCTGGGCAGGGGACCTCCATGGGGATTTTGCGAGGCAGCTTTCAAATTCATGTAATGATCTGTCATGGAGGGCACCAAGTATTCAATTCATAGCATGTGCAAGTATTCTGATTGTTGTTTTCTTGTTGAGTGGTACAGGAAAGCCTTTTGATTGGTTGCTGAACTGGAACTAAATATGAAAGCCGAAAGCACTCACTGGCCAAATTGCTGTTTTATTTTTTTTACTGATACTTGATACAATGACTTCTGTGAGAGTCTAAGAAGGCTTGATCATCCTGATTTTTTTACGGAGTTAAAGTCGGCTGGGTGATTGAACTGAGGGTCTTGGAGCAACCTGGGAAATATGGCCAAGGGGTTTGTTCCTGGGTGGGACCTTGCTTTGGAGGGCCTTTTCTGCTGCTCTTAATGCTGCTTTTTGTCCTCCATTCTTGAAGAGGACCATGTCATCAGGAAGGTAATGTGATGACATGCACAGGAATTGGAGGGAGGGTTGTGCAAAGTCACCAGCCTCACTTTTACCTTCGGAGCAATCTAGGTCCTGTGACCAGATATAGATCGGGATAACAAGAGATGGCAAAGGATGCAGTGGGGTTCCTTGGCCTTTGCAAGCTAAGATCCTTCTAAGGGTCTCAGTTTGAGGGAGGCCCTTAAAAAAAGATCTGGGAGGGAAGACACTCAGGCTTTCTGACCAAATCAGAAAAAAAAATTACTATTTTCATTCATTCCGACCCAGTCAGGGCTCAAACAATGATAAAATAGGGCTTGGCCTGGGAGCTATTATTGTCCAATAAGTGAGAGCTGGAGTGATTTGGAGTTAAGGCTGGTCTTTAAGAGAAAAGGAGGAAAAAAGGTTCAGAGATGAAAAATTTACATTCCCTTTGGACAGAACACTGACAAGTAAGAGTGTGATACCCTATGTGGACAGAGGCAAAGGAGAGAGGGAGAGAGGGAGAGAGAAGAGAGAGAGAGAGAGAGAGAAGAGAGAGAGAAGAGAAGAGAAAGAGAGAGAGAGAGAGAGAGAGAGAGAGAGAAAGAAAACTTTTATTACATTAAATTGAAAAGCTTTTGCACAATCAAAGCCAAAGCAATGAAGTTTAGAAGGAAGGGAGAAAATTGGGAAAGAAGTTTTACAACCAGTCTCTCTGATAAGGGCCTCATTTCTAAAATATAAAGAGAATTATATGAAATTTGTAAGAACACAAGTCATTCCCCAATTGATGAATGCTCAAAGGATATGAATAGGCAGTTCTCAGATGAAGGAATTAAAGCCATCTACAGTCATATGAAAAAAATGTTCTAAATCACTATTGATTAGAGAAATGCAAATCAAAACAACTCTGAGGTGCCACATCACACCTATCAGATCGGCCAAAATGACAAAACAGTAAAATGATAAATGTTGGAGAGGATGTGGGAAAATTGGAACACTAATGCATTGTTAGTGGAGTTGTGAAATGATCCACCCATTTTGGAGAGCAATTTGGAACTATGCCCAAAGAGCTATAAAAAAGTGCATACCCTTTGATCCAGCAATAGCACTTCTAGAACAATATCCCAGAGAGATCATACAAATGGGAAAAGGACCCACATGTACAAAAAATATTTATAGCAGCTCTTTTTGTGGTGGCAAAGAATTGGAAATAGAGAGGATACCCAACAAATGGGGAGTGGCTGAACAAGTTGTAGTATATGAATGGAATGGAATACTACTGTACAATAAGAAAAGATGAGCAGGCTGACTTCAGAAAAACCTTGTATGGTCTGACGCTGAGTGAAGTGAGCAGAACCAGGAGAACACTGTACACAATAAGAGCCACATCGCTGGATGACTCATATAGACAGACTTAATTAACCCTTCTCAGCAAAATAAGGATCTAAGACATTTCCAAAGGCCTCATGAGGGAAAATGCTATCCACATCCAAAGAAAGAACTATGGAATTTGAAAGCAGATCGAAGCATACTATTTGCTATTTTTTTCTTCTGTTTTCTTTTCTTTCCTTTTTCTGGTGTTTCCTCCTGTTGGTTATAATTCTTACCTACAACACCACTAATTTGAAAATATGTTTAATAGGAAAATATATGTATATCCCATATCAAATTGTCTGCTGTGTTTGGGAGGGAGGTGGGGAAGAAGGGGGAGAAACATTCAAAACTCAAAAGGTTAGGGAAGTGATTGCTGATAATTCAAAATAAATTAATTAAAAATGAAAAAAAAAGATTTTTCTTGGTATTCATCATCTTGAAAACTCACAGCTTCCCCATCCCCCTCTCTTCCTGAGTTCAATTCTTCTTTAGTACAACATTAAGATGTAATCTCAATGGGTCTGTTCCTGTTCATTCTGTTGCCTAGATGGGTCTCAGAGAATGTTGATTCCTCCCTATTATCAAGACAGGTGATGTCTTTTGGAACAGGATCTAGTGACAGGGGTCACCAAGACCATCATTTTAATAGGGACTACGCTGAGAGTTGATTGTTCTCCCTTGGGAAAACCTACTCCTTGAAGGGCATATAAATCTGTATCACCCAAAATTCAATTTGAGCTAGTTCTGAACTGGCCCCCTTCGTGGGGCCCAGTTTTGTATTGAGCTCCCATGCAATGCATGTCAAGCCAGCATGAGGGAAATTAAAATGGGAACATACATACCCCAATTTCATTTATCTCTTAGAGCTGACTCTATTCAAAACTGGGGTTTGTTTTATTTGGGTTTACATGGAGCAGGCGGGTGACATGGACCTACACATTAGAAAAATCAGCTTGACAAGCGAAAGGAGCAGGGAGAGACTTGAGGCAGGCAGATCCATGAGGAAAGAGTGCAGATGGGAGGTGATGAGGCTTGGACCAGGGGAGGGGCAACATCAGAGGAGAGAGAGCATGGTTTCTGACAGATACTGCAGAGGTGAAACTGATGAGAGGTGCTGCCAAGGTAAAATCTGCAAGAAATTGTGTAGAGGGAAACTGGACAATCCTTGGCAAGAGGTTGGACGTGGGGAGCTGAGAGATATTAGCAGTCCAGGATCATGCCATTGTTGGAGGGCCTGGAAGATGGTAGTGCCCTCCAAAGTAATGGGGAAGGGAGGAGGGGTAAGTTTAGGGGGAAGATAATGAGATCTCTTTTTCACATATTGAGTTGGAGATATCTACTGGACATCCAATTTGTGACATTGAAAAAGCAGCCAGAGATGAAAGACTAAACGTCAACAAGGAGGTTCAGGAAGAATAAGTAGATGTGCAAAGCATCAGCATAGAGAGAGTCATGAAATCCATGGGAGCTGATGAGACCACCAAGTGAAGTAGAATGGAGGGAGAACAGAAGCTGGCCCAGGATGGAGCCCAGGGCCCTCTTGTCCTTCACACTCTTTTCTCCCTTCATTTTTGTGACTCAACCCTCACCTGGTTCTCTTCCCACCTAGGTGACTGTTATTGTCAGTCTCCTTCTCTGGAGTTTCATGTAGGTCACACCTGCTAAGCTGGGATGCCCCCCAGAGGTCTATAGGGTCTCTGCATTGAAGACCCACGAAGGCCTACTCTAGGCCTACTAGATGGAGTGGATTGTCTTGGGATAACTGTAGGAACCAGGTTAGCTTGCAATCCTTTTGCCATTGTCTTTTTAGGAGGCAGAGGTCTATTAGCCTCACTTCCCATTCAGTACTTTGTAGAAGGTACACTGGTCCATCGTGTAGGTGGGAACCCTCATGAAGAAAGGCATTTGCAACCTCAGTGGGAAAAGTGTTTGATCAGACTGTGAGCACTTCTCCTCCTCAGGTAAGTGAAGTGGTCTGCTTGCATGGCATGAGGGCAGCAGTGTATGGGACAAAAAGATGCCTTGGTTGCCTAGGCTGCCAGGATCACAGAACCCTTGCAAAACAGAGCCCTTTGAGCAGCTAATTTTCCCTTAGATCAGAGAAATGCTGCCAAGTGAGCTCAGATTTTAGCAAATCCTTGACTGAGTCACAGATGCCAGGTGGACTTGGAAATAGTTAAGGGGTTAAATTAAATGAGTGAACAGGGAAGGGAAAGGGCATTCTCCCTAACCTCAACCTGTCAGCCCCAAAAGTACTGTATTCAACCCCAATTCATTCGGAGTTGATATTAGTGGGAGTGTCTGAAGTGCCACAAGAAATCTTTTCATGTGGCTTGGAAGTTTAGAGAGATTTGGGCTCAGAACCTTTGTACAGTGATGGGAGGACCTTGGGCCCCTAGCTCTATTTATGCTCCCTCCACATGGGGTGACATGAAACTTAGCAGTTTCTGGAGGCCTCCTTCTGTTTCTGTTTTACTCTCCACGGAGTTCCTTCTGCTTCAGTCTGCCTCTCCTACAGGCATCCTGGGGCCCGTGTGGTCAAGCTATGGCTGGCCACAATTCTGCTCTAAAGGAAGAATATTTTCAACAGCCTAAGGAACAGGCTGTCCTGAGGGGATGCTCTGACACTGAGATTCCAGCCTCGGGATGGGGAATTCCCATCTGCAAGGCACTTGCTTCCTTCTAACAATTTCCCAGCAGCCTGCTCTTGTCTGGGAATCAAGACTCTGATGCCCCAGGGGCCCTTTCCATTCTGACTTTGTCAGTGGATACCCGTGATCTAGGGCAAATGCTCCACCTCCTTGGAATCCTCTAACCCCCTCTCCAGCTCTCATTCTCCAAGACAGGGCTTGGGCTTGGCTCCCTCTACTGCCCAGGGCACTCCCCCCGCAGGACTCACTCAGCAGAAGAGAAGCTGCCCTTTGAACATACGATTTCCACCAAAATCCTGCCCCTTTTACCCCACTACTCAAGCAGGTGGCTTCAAGAGCAACATCCCTGTGAAGGTACATGAGAAGCAAACGTAGATCCAACAGAAAATTGAGTTTTGCCTAGACATGAATCAGAATCTATCCATTACAAAATAATGCTAGAGAATTCAACAGGAATCTTTGTGATGGGGAAGAGCTAAGCCTCCATCTGGAGGTTCCTCTGTGGGACTGCTGAGATGCCAGCTTCCTGGGGAGGAGACAAAAGCAGAGGGAGAAGACTGGGTGGAGGGGCAGCTGGGGTCACCCCACACCTACTGCTGCTGGTCCCTGAAACCTACAAAAGAGTGGGCCCCTCTGCTGGCTTCAGGACCCAGTGGCCAGCCCTGTGGTGTGAACAGCTGCCTTCCTCCGTGATGGTAAGAGGCAGAAAGGGCTGCGATGACATTGTGGGCATCAGTGCTTGATGGGTGCACCCACCATCCTCCAAGCTGGGGCTACAGTGAATTTAACCCTGTGCCTACAGGGAGGCACCCAGGAATGAAGCCCTTAGCTGTTCTACTTGATAAAAAAAAAGAGCTGTGAACTACATCTATGTACAAACAGAAATATCTCTATCTATATACATAATAATCTCGGGCCAAGAGGGCCAAAAAATTTGCCCTCCCTCTCGCATACCAGCCTTAACTCCAAAAATCTCCCCCACCCCAAACCCTATCCTCCTAAACTTAACACCTGCCCATATGTTAACCAAGCCCAAAAGGAACTAGATTCAGAGGTCAGAGTAAGAGGCTGATGAGCCTCCAATGCCCCCTTTCCCTGCAGAGGCACCGGGGCCATGTCAGGTGCACCTCGGGGATACAGGGGAGGTTTGATTCAATGCCCACCCTGCAAGAGACCAGGGAAGGGCCCTTCTCCACAGGCTCTTGGCCAGTCTCCTCCCCACCATAGCCATAAAAACTGAAGCTGATGGTCCCAAAGGAGAGACCACAGTGACTGAGCTCCATGTCAGGAGGTTGAAGAAGGAATGGCTAAAGTGGAGAAGGAGAGTGTCTGGGTCCCTGAGGGTAGGCAGGAGAAACCTGGTAGCAGTAGCATAAGGGAAGGCCCTCTCCCCATGGCCCCTGGCTGCACTCTGAGCGCTCTTCCCTTTCAGCACTATCTAACACATGACTCACGCTCTATCTAATAATACTGCCTTTCCACACACTAGAAACCTTCCAGTCCAGTCTAAATGAAGCCCCAGTGGGTACAAGGGGCTACCTAGCCATGGCTACACCCCATGCTGACATGCTGTTTCTAAATGCCACTGCAGGTGATCTTGTCGTAAAACTTCCCCCAAATCCAGGTTGTTGGCCTTGTCGGAAACAAAGGCCCAGCTGGTTGTCTTATCCATATCTAAGTGGGCCTGGTGGGGCAAGAGGGCTCCGCAGAGGTTTTGTCTCTCTCCCCAGAAGGCACAGTGTCCAGAAGAGATGAAGCGGGGACAGGGAGGAGGAGTGGGAGAGCTGCTTGCTGGTGGCTGAAGGAGGAAGGGGTGAAGGCAACAGGGTGGGCAGGGGCTAAGTGGCATGCTTCCCACAGACCCTGAAGTGGTAAATACAGGTATACTGAGGGTTACCCCAGTTGCTGATGATTCGCAGCTCTATCAGCTTGTATGGGGCTGTGTTGTTGCCCTGTGGGAAGAAGAGAGTGGGGTGAGGAAGGCCTGAGATCCCTTGGTGGTGCCCTGCCGCAC
The DNA here is from genome assembly GCF_003287225.1 of Phascolarctos cinereus. Lineage (NCBI taxonomy): Eukaryota > Metazoa > Chordata > Mammalia > Diprotodontia > Phascolarctidae > Phascolarctos > Phascolarctos cinereus. Next base: position 126,534 of record NW_027555502.1, read on the forward strand.
AGCCCTTGTGCCCCAAGCTTCCTTCAAAGAGTAGTGGCTGAATTCAGCCCCAAGCTTATCCTTCAGTTTCCAATCAGACCCACGAGACCCTGGCTCCCACTGCAACCACTGCAAAACCACAGCATCCCTGTGACCAGTGATCCTGTCCTCCAGATCACCAGCCTTCCTGGGTTACTGGGGGACTGTAGTGGGACTGGCCCTCCATAACTGAAAATAGAACGTCTGAATGGTCTCCCCAGCATTATCATAAGTGAAGTGCCCAAGCGCCACCCCCTCCACCTGAGAATTTTCACTGAGCCCCTGCACAGAAGGTAAAACAAGGGGAATGGAGGGATAGACAAATGGATGGCTGGGTGTGGGGTGCGGGAAAGGTAATGCTGGTAGGACAAGAATCCAAATGAGTCTCTGCAGGGACAGGAGGAGGCAGACAAAGCAGGAAATACTGGGGAGGCGGAAGAGGAGCAAACACAATCCACTTTGATGTTGCCTTCCTTAATCCCCTCACCTGCTAGAATCTTTCTCACTACTTCAATGGACAGAGCCTTTGCCCTCCAAGGCCTTGGCCTTCTTCTCAGCCTCTTCCCAAAGCTGCTGAATGTCTTAGCACAAACCCCTTCAGCGTGTGAGCCTCAGTTTCTTCATCTGAATCTGGATTGGGATCCTAAAGTGGCTCCCTTCCCTCCATTTGACACCTTCTGCTCTGCCTCCCTCTTTTCTCTCAAAATCTCCTCAGGTGGATGCTCCTATTCTGCCCTGAGGGGTGACTATGTAGGGGATGGTGATCACCATCCCCGAACAGCTCCACCATGACACACCTGGCCAGGGAGGCAACTTGCTGTCAAAGAGGACCCTAAGGTAGCATGGTCATCTTGGCTGTTCTGACTGCTGTCATTGTCCTTTCTTGGCTCCTCTTGACTAAGAGGGGGAGGAGCAGAAGGGCTGGGTCTGGAGTCAGGAGACCAGCCTCAATGCAACACGTGTAAAATTGGCATACCCTTGCATTCCTCACCTGGCAATGCTGCTGTTAAGAAATTACTTTCTCACACTCTAGAAAGGAGAGCTGCGAGGCTCACATACTTACCGTGATGACAAAGTCCTCTGGGGAACTGGGGATGTCAGCGGTTGGGGACAGGTCCTCCAAGGTGACAGCAGTGAGCTGGATGTGGGCAGACAAGCGCACCACGACAAAGCCCTGGCGGCCCCTGAATGCCCAGCAGTTGCCAGGGTGGACTTCTGGCTGTGGGCACAAGACAAGTCTGGTGAAAGGAGGCAGCAGATGGAATAGGTCCCAATCGTGGGGCCACTCTGCCTTAAGAGCACAACCCCCACAGAGGAGGGTGGGAAGATGGCACATAGAGAGCCAAGCTGGGGGATCTTTGTTCAGCACTACCTGGAAGATGACTCTTGGGGACTGGAAATAGCGTCAAAATGGGATGCCAAACCACTCCGTCCTGATGCCATAGGTCTCTGACGAGTGGCTACTGACAATGCTGGCCCCTGAAAGAGCAACAAGGAGAGAAGGGGAGAGAGGCACCCAAAGGTCTGGGAGGAGACAGAGATGGCCTAAGGCAACCCTCAAGGTGAGGAGGTACTGCCCAGGCATCAGCCCTCCTAACTGACCTGGCCAAGAAGGGACATCTTAATTTGAATCCTCCCTCTCCTAAGGGCCATCCAGA
>NW_027555503.1:0-40155 GCF_003287225.1 Phascolarctos cinereus
ATCTTTGTGGGTGTGGGTGGGTCCAAATACATTTTATCATTTTACCAGGTTCCATTAAAAGTCTATTCAAATCCCTTTGAAAATTTGGTATAGAATTAAAAGTTTAAATTAAGGCTGGTAGTATTGTCATTTTTATTATATTAGCGTGGCCAACCCATGAACACTGGATATTTTCCAGCTATTTCAGTTATTCTGTGTTTCTTTGTAATTAAGTCTATGCAAGTCTTCTTTGTGCTTTGGTAGCTCGATCTCCAGACACTTTATGCATTTGGTAGTTATTTGGAATGGGATTTCCCTTTCTATTACTGCCTCTTATATTTTGTTATTATTATATAGAAATGCAGTCGATGGGGAGGGGAGGAGAAGTTTTTTATTTCATTTAGTATTTTTGCCAATTCTCTAGGATTTTCCAAGTAGATCACCCTAAGCTCAGCAAATAGGTATGGTTTTATATCTTCTTTATGTATCTTTATGCCTTTAATTACTTTCTCTTATTACTATTTCTCACACTTCCAAACTGTATCAAATAATACTAGAGAGAGGCAGCCTCCTATGCTTTCCTCCTGTATTTATTGGAAAAGGTTTTGGTGCATCTCCATTGCATCTGATACCTGCTTTTGGTTTCAGATAGATACTTTTTATGATATTAAACAGATCCCTTTATGCCCATATTTTATAGGTTCAAAATTTTTAGCATAAATGAATATTGTACTTTGTCAAAGTTTTTTCTGCAGTTATTAAGATAATCATGTGGTTTGGGATGTTTTGGTTTTTAACACGATTAATTATGTTAATTGTTTTCCTAATGTTGAACCATCCTTGCATCCCTGGCATAAATCCAACTTAGTCAAAATGAATGGTTTCTTGAAAAATCGTTGTAGTCCAACAGTACTTTACTTTAAAATTCTAATCAATATTTCGATAAATGGTCAAAGGATATTACCAAGGAGTTTTCAGGAGAAGAATCAAAGCTACGTATAGTCATAAAAAAAATGCTCTGAATCGCTATTGATTAAAGAAAAGCAAATTAAAACAACTCTGAGGTAGCACCTCTCACCTATCAGAAATGACAAATGATGGAGGGATGATGGAAAATAGGTACATTAGTGAACTGTTGGTGGAATAGGGAAGTGTGCCAACCATTCTGGAGAACAATTTGGACGAGGCTCAAAGAGCTATAAAACTGCATATTCTTTGATCCAGCAATAACACTACTAGGTCTGTATCCCAAAGAGATCACAGTATGCAAAGTATGCAAAGATATCGATAACAGCTCTTTGTGTGGTAGAAAAGAATTGGAAATCGAGATGACGCCCATCAGTTGGGGAATGGCTGAACAAGTTTTGGTATATATTGTGATGGGGTACCATTGTGCTGTGAGAAATGATGAGGGGCAGGAATGATTACAGGAAAACCATGGCAAGGCCTATATGAACTGATACAAAGTGAAGTGAGAAGAACCAGAGATCGTTGTGCACAGTAACAGCAATGCTGTAACAATGAGCAACTGTGAAAGACTTGAGTATTCTGATTAATACAATGGTCCAAGACAATTTCAAAGGACTCACGATAAAAAAAAAAAACCCGCTATCCACCTCCGGAGAGAGAACTGATGAACTCTGATGCAGATAAAAATATAATTTTCTGGCGCAGCTAAGTGGTGCAGTTGATAGAGCACCGGCCCTGAAGTCAGGAGGACCTGGTTCAAATGCGGCCTCAGACCAGACATTTGAAACTTACTAGTTATGTGACCCTGGCCAAGTCACTTAACACCAACTGCCTTAAGAAAAAAAAATACACACACACACACACGTGTATATATATATACATACATATATTCATATATATATATATACATATATTCATATATATACATACATATATTCATATATACATACATATTTCATATATACATATATTCATATATATGTATATATATATACATATATATATATACATATATTCATATATACATACATATATTCATATATATACATACATATATTCATATATATACATACATATATTCATATATATACGTATATATACGTATATATATACATATATATTATATATATATATTATATATATATATATATATATATATTATATATATATAATTTTCTTTCCTTTTTTTCTTGCTTTTTTTGGAAATATGGCTGATACGGAAATATGTTTTGCGTGATTTCACATGTATGATGGATATCTTATTGTTTGCCTTCTCAGTGGGTGGGGTTGAGGAGGAGGGAGGGAGAGAATCAGGAACCCAATTTTAAAAGAGTATTAAAAATAAATAATAAATTAAATTTAAAAAAAATCCTAACTTTAAAAAAAATACCATACATGCTCTGTTCCATTGGAGTGCCTCAATCTATTGGATAATCTTCCTCATTAATGAGCAGGGAAGGGTGATTGCCCAGTGCAGCAATGACGTGGTGCTCTCCCAAACCCATCTGGCACTGATTCAGTTAGTCTGCTGTGATAAGTATGGTGGCTTTTCTAATTCTACCAGCTAGGAGTGGTCTCTTTTCATGCCAGATTGAAGCAGCAGTGATGGTTATCTCAAAGGTATCCAACTAAATCTTTCTTACCCCTCCTGGGCAGTAAGGACACTTGGATGCTAATCAGGTCTCAAAAGTTTTGTCGGTCAAATAAGCGTCCTCTTAAAGCAGAAGTTCTTGACTTAAGGGACCATGAACTTGTTTTTTCACACATTTTGACAACTATATTTCAATATAATAGGCTTCCTAACCTCTTTTCCCATTTCTCTGACCTTTCAGACATTCCTTTAGGGCTGGGGAGGATATCCCAACCTGGTGGTCAGCCACTACTGTTAAGACCTTATACCTCTAAATACAGAGCAAATCTACATACATTAAACAAGCCTCCAACAAACAGAAGAGAAAAATCCCAAACATATTGGTTTATGCCAATTGGTAATCCTTAGGCTCAGAACCTTGGGATTTATGGGATTCCCAGAGGAGCTCCACTCACTAACCAAGCCACCAGATCTAGACTTGGTATGCTGTTCCGTGTTAAGGAAAGGTGTGGGGAAAACATACCTGTCATCAGGTCGCAGGATTCGGCTAGCCTCCCTTGCTTTCAGAAAATGTTCATTTCTCTTCAGTTTAAAATGCTAGCAGTCCAGTGCAGCTGCAATGAGCTTAGTCCCACACTAAAAAGTTGACTTCTGGCTGATCCAGGAAGGCCTTATTCTGACACGGTTTAAGGCAGGGGTGAGGAGCCTGTGGCCTCAAGGCACACATGTGACCGTCTAGGCCCTCAAGTGCAGCCCTTTCACTGAATTTGTCCCGTGAAGTTTGGATTTGGTCAAAGGGCTGCACTTGAGGTCCTAGAGGGCCACATGTGGCCTGAAGGCCACAGGTTCCCACCCTGGTTTAAGGCTTTCTGTATACAACATAGAAGGCGCTACAAAAACAGATATGGCCAGAAGCATACCTCTTACTGTGCCTCACAGACTTGGCTTTCTTGTCAAACAGTCAGATTCCTGAGCCTAAATGAGGAGTCAGCAAGACAGGGCATGTCTACCCTAAAAGAACTTCCTATAAGGTTTCAAAAGGCCCCTCAACTCTGGTTAGTTGGCCGTGTAAGTCTTTCAAATACGAGTGGCCCTGCCTGGCCCATACTGGTCTTTATTGGCATTGAAATTTGGCCTTTCTTTAAGCAAAAATGCTTAGATTAGAATAATCTAAATGAGTAAAAAGGATTTCTGGCAGGCTTGTGCATCAACACAGAATACAGAATTTTACACTACACCTTTAATATTAAGCCTCAGGTCAACCACCAGAAAGATAGTAAAGGTGGCAAATGGAGGGCCCTACTAGCAAGAAGACATTAAATGAAACAGCGCTGTTTGGGTGTGGTGATGCATGCCTATAGCCCGGGTTGCCAGGGAGACTGAGGGTGGTGGATCACTTGAGTTTGGGAATTCTGAGATGCAGTGGGGCTCTGGCACTAATGTGCTGAGTCCCCAGGAGGGGAAGGCCACCACGCTGCCTAAGGAGGGGTGAACCAGCCCAAGTCCAGAATAGGAGCAGGTTAAAGTTTCCATGCTCATTTGTACTGGAATTGGGCCAGTACGTGGCTACTGCACTTCTATCCTGGAAAAGATAAATAGACGTATTCTTCCCAACCCCCTCCCCAAAAAAGCACTGGATCTTGAGTCTCTGCCTAGGGCCACAATGAAGAAGACTTGAGTCTTCATCTCATGACCTTTCTAAAGAATAGACAAGTGAAATATAAGTTGCAGACTGTGTTGTATTGTCTACAATCTTTTGCTAGCTTTCAAAAGTGACTGGGAGTGGGGTTGACTAAGCAAACTGAACTGTGCAATTGTTACAACTTTTTGGTTAGTCATGGTCTAAGTACTATGAGACAATTTCCTAGGTCTGGGAGAAGTTTTGAGTACACAACTAAATGGTAGGTGTTTGGGTCTTTTAAGTCTTATTTATTGCTTTTATTTTTCTTTTGAGAGTAAAACTCTATACATAGTTGACTAGCTTCTATCTGTTCCTGAGAGGAGTGACTTCATTCTAAATTCAGATTTGAGCTCTGAAAAATATAGCAGATGTGGAGGGGGAGGGGAAGCTTTTTAGTAGGCCGTGGGCTCTGAGAGGCATCTGAATGAATAAATCCACACTCAGTTCATCCCCAACTAGACTTAGTGTGTAGATGTGGCTACCACCTACCCGAGAGGCAGAGCTGAGAGGTCAGCAACTTTCTGAGAATCATAGCTGTTGTTTAGTTATTTCAGTGGTGTCCAACTCTCCATGACCCCTTTTGGGGTTTTCTTGGCAAAGATCCTATAGTGGCTTACCATTTCCTTTTGCAGCTCATTTTACAGATGAGGAAACTGGGGCAAACAGGGTGAAGTGACTTGCTCAGCATCACACAGCTAGTAAGTGTCTGAGGCCAGATTTGAATTCAGATCCTCCTGACTCCAGGCCTGGAACTCTATCCACTGAGCCACCCCCTGCCCAACCCCAGAGAGAGCTGAACCATAGACAGCCTGACAATGCCTCATGTTTCCTTACTTCAGCTCAGTTCAATAATCTTCCTGGTGAGAATAAGACTCCCAGCTCCTAAACCTTTTTACCACCTTTCTACCAACTAGGATCAGGTTAGTGGCTAATAGTGTCCCCCTAGTGGTTGAACACTTATCAAATGTTTTGGGGAGAACCAGCTTTTTGCAGGACTCTTCGAGATCTTGGTATCAGAAGTGGGATGTGTGGCCCATTCTGCCTTATTTCTGCAACCTTCATCCAAAGTTCTTGCTGGCATGGTTGCTGCTACTGTACTCTCTCCCTCCCCCTTCCTCTCCTGCCCTCCACATTTGCACATGTGCATACTTCGGCTAGGAAAAGAAAAAGTGAAATATTTAGATGATCAAGAACTCTCTGTCCTTAGAAAATCTGTGGAGGACTGAGTCACAGGACTGGATGGGGTTAACTTTTCTTTTATTCGAGAGTGTTGCCAACCTTCCCATCACCGAGGTTTAAAATTTCTGAGTCATTTTTGGCTCCTCTTTCTCACCCAATATCCAAGAGGTGCCAACTGTGGGGTCCATGTTAGATATTCTGCTGATTATTTCAATGTATGAATCAAACTTTACCTGAGAAACCAAGAAGGTCGAGGAAAACAGGTCCAATGAAACTGCGTATGTCTCGGGGAGTGTCCAGGAGCCCCTAAGCCATGAGGTGGCCAGGAAGAGAGATGGCACAGGATGAAAGGCCAGGGTGGGCAAGGGTGGAGGGTTCTCCTTCAGGAGGCTTTGTAGGTAAGAGGGCCCCTTTACAGTCACATCTCTGATGGTGATGACCAGATGGGAGAAGTGGAGGTCTCTGCCTTTTGTTGTATTCCTGCAACCTTCACTTGGGGATCTTATAGGCATAAATACTACACACGCTGTTTCTCTCTTCCTCTTTCTCTTTCATCTTCCTTTCTGTCTCTCATCCCCCTCTCTCATTACCTCTGCCTTGTGTCCCTCCTTCTCTCCTTTTCTATGCCCGTCTATTTTATGCCCCCCTTTCTCCCTTGTGTCTCCCTGGCCTCAATCCCTCTCTCCTTTTTTCTACATTTTCTCTTTCTTTGTACTAGTAATATACTTTAGTGTAATTCGTATATGTCTTTCTTCCCTTGCCCCTGTCAGTGAGGCAATCTTGCCTATCCCTAGGCATACCCAGTTGGATATGATCGTCCAGAGCTCTGCTAGGGTTGTCTCAAGGCAAAGCCCCCAAACATTTATTAAAAATGTATCCAAATGCTTTCTGATTTAAAAAATTCCTTTCAATTTAAAATTGCTGGGGCAGCTAGGTGGTACAGTGGATAAAGCACCAGCCCTGAAGTCAGGAGTACCCGAGTTCAAATCCGGCCTCAGACTAAACACTTCACATTTACTAGCTGTGTGACCCTGGGCAAGTCACTTCACCCCAATTGCCTAAAAATAAAATAAAATGCTTTTATTTTTTGTTTAAAATACAAGTGTCCTCTGACAAACAAAAGTCAGAGGGAATCCATATTTCTCTAACAATCTGTAACAATGCTAGAGAAAAAAGGATTATAGGCAGGAACTTATTAATACCATAAACATAATCAACTATTTCTAACCTCACCAAGTATAACTATACCCAAGTTGTCTTGGGTGGTTGGTGTTATTTTGTTTTGTTTTGTTTTCAAATCTTCAAGTACTAATTGTAGCATCCAATTTAGCCCCTAGCTTTAGAAAATAAGGCTCCTTTCTCTTTTCAAAATCTAAAACCTTAATTGCCTAAAAATTAAAAAAAAAACTCAAGAGGACACTTCTGAACTGGCTGTAGTGATAAGTGAAGGTGGAAGGATAACAGGGCAGAGATCACTTATTCTATTTTCTACATAAAGCAATCCTAAAGTGAAAGAAGACACGTTTTTCAATAAACTTTAATAGTAGTCACAAGGGAATGGGACACGTATTGGTCCCTAACACTGGAATGTTCAGTTGTCACTAGTGCCATTCCATCTCTTTGCCCACACCTTAAAACTCACTAAGAAAGAGGCTATCTCGGCATTGGAAAGAAAAGGGAGCCGAGTGCTACTGGGATCTTGCTGGAAGCGTGCTGAGAACTTCTGCATATTGCTCTTCCACCTCGTTATAAACCCATTTGCATTGCAGCGGCATTTGACTCTACATTTCCTGGAGCTACACTTGGGGCATGGATAGAAAGAAGCAACCTGAACACTGTAGGCAGTCACACACATCTAAACCGTTACAGAGCAGCGTGCCTTGTCGGTCATATTTCCTCCGTTCTCTCCTGACCTTTGGGCGTCTTCTAGACAGGTGACGACGATCTAACTTCAGGTTCTCGAGGTACTTGGATTCACAGTTGCTCCCTGGCCTACTTGGCCTTCCCTCCTGGCTTCAGGAATGGCAGCTGCTGCCTGGGCTACTGGATTTTGCACTTTTAAAAACATTAATTGTTAGACTACTGCCTCTACTGGTTTCTCTCCCATGTCACAGTTATCCATAGAAACCCCATCATGGTCAGCTTCCTCTTTCTTGTGATTGGACTTTTCACCTTGGAATGCAGCCCGTCCACTAATTTTTCACTCACTGGGGGCATATTTTCCGTGCTCTGCTTTCCTTTGCCTCTTTCTAAGTTGCTCCTGGACCTGAGAAATACATAGTGGGTACATAGCATCACTGTACATGGATGTGGGTGTGGAAGGGAGTCAGATTTAGGGATTGAGAAAGCTTAAGGACACAAAGTATTGGCGGGGTCTGGATACAAAAAGTACGTCTCTGAAACTGGGGGGGGTCCCTGAGGACCTGACAAGAGGAGGAAGAGGAAGGATGTGGGGGAAGCCAAGCTGAGGAAGGTCACCTGAAAGTATGAGGCAGACCTAGCACAGGGATTATCTCTTCTTTCTCCTTTGCTTGTTCTTTCTCTCCTCTCCAATTCTCATTCCTTAGCCTGGCTTCAACTCTGTTTTAGAATGAACAAGTGACAGCAGGGCCTGCACGGGCTACCTTGTCTCAGGGCTCCTTTGCAGCACTGATCTCACAGGATTGGAGTCGGCAGGGACCTCTGAGGTCATCGCCAAAATCCCAAGCAAGCCTCTTGCTACTTCCTGCCCTTACAGTGGCCTATTCCACTTCTGACCAGTGTCAGTGGTTAGAACAATTCCTTCCTGTCTAGCCACAATCTGTCCCTCAGGTTTCTCCACTCCCTGGAACCAGTTCTGCCCTCTGACACAAAGTGGGAGGGAGATAGCTTTGAACAGAAGTTGTTGCTGTGGTTGCTGGCTACCTTTCCCAGGGAGCCAGGCCACACAGCGTCCAGCCAAAATGAGCCCCCAGGAAGAGACATCCTTGGAGTCCGTGCTGCGTAACAGTAGGCTATGTGTCTACCACCTCCCATCCCTGCCTCCCCTTTTAAAACTTTCCCCTAGCATCTGGGCATGCACTCTGCAAATGCCCTCTTGGTTTGCTTTGTCCACCCTCCTGATGTCCTGGCTCCCCGGGCTGGGTCATCGAGTCTCCCAGACCAAAGCGGAAGCATCCAGCCCACCTATCCTTCTTCCCCAAATATTCCTTCCTCCTCCCCTCCTCCACTTCAACCCTGCCTGCCCGTCATCTGGCCCATTACCCTGAGACTCCTAGGAGTTAAAGTCTATGGCCTACAAACTGCCCTGTATTGTTGGCCTTTTTGAGCAACATTCTTTCATCCCTTCACTGTAAGGGAAACCTAACCTCCCTGCTCCCTCAGAGCGGAGGATAACAATACTTTCTCTGGAAAAACGGGGGAGGATCAGTAGAGTGGCACCTTAGAAACGCAATTTCTACACTGGATGTAGAGCATAAGTGTTGTGGACCAATGGCGGCAGAGGAGGAAAGGCTATGCAGCCACCAGAGGTCGCTTAGCCTAAGAAATGCCTCCTATGAATCGAAAGGGCAAATGGACATTCTAAATCTTCAACCCTGGGCAATAACCTAGTTTCCCCAGCCTAGTTCAGGCTCTCCTTTACCTTGCTAACAATCTACTCAGAATTTCTGAGGCGGATGGAACAGCAGTATTGCAAACTCCAGGCCTTTGCCTAGGCATAGGCAGTACCTAGAGCTGAAGACTCTCCCTCTTCACCTAAGCATCATCAGATCCCTACCTCCCTTCAAAGCCCAGGCCAGATGACCCTCAGGGGGACTTGCTTGATCCGGACAGGAATGCTCTTGACCCACCAAAAGGAGAGTGTATTTATTCTCTACATATTTTGCGCACACGCACACATCCCCCCCACACATACACGCACACATTGCTTCCTCTCCCTGCTTTGGTCCCCAAAAGAGTTCCTTTAGGGCATCAACTGTTTAATTTTGCTTTATATCCCCAGAACCATGTACCCTGTAGGTACTTAATAAATGCTTTAAAAACATCATTACATTGGGGCAGCTAGGTGGTGCAGTGGATAGAGCACCGGCCCTGAAGTCAGGAGGACCTGAGTTCAAATCCGGCCTCAGACCAAACACTTGACACTTACTAACTGTGTGACCTTGGACAAGTCACTTAACCCCAATTGCCTCACTAAAAAAAAAAATCATTACATTGTATACAGTCAGATGAAAGAGATCCTTATTCCTTGCTTTTTACTGAACAACCAGCTAATGCAGAAAGCACTCTTTCCCCATACACATAGGTATGTGTGTGTGAGAGTGTATGTAGAAGCATCACATGTTATACAGGGAATATTCCCTGGCTGTTTCTGCCTGAGCAAAAGTGGGGGCTGGCTTCTGTCCAAAAAGAGTTCCTTTAGGGCATCAAGTGTTTAATTTTTCTTTATATCCCTAAAACCATGTATCCTGTAGGCACTTAATAAATGCTTTAAAAATATCATTAAATTGTATACAGTCAGACTATACATCCCCAGACCTATAGGAAAGAGATGCTTATTCCTTGCTTTTTACTGAACTACCAGCTAGATGCAGAAAGCACTCTGTTCTCCACATACACACAGGTGTGTGTGTGTGTGTGTGCGCTCATGTACGTGTGAGTGTATGTAGAAGCGTCACATGTGTTATACAGGGAATATTCCCTGGATGTTTCTGGCTGAGCAAAAGGGAGCTGAGGGCTGGTTTCTGGCCACTTCTGGCCAGGTCAGGGCTGAATAGCTCGTAATTTTAGATGACAAGGTGTTCCCTAATTGGCTGCTGAGCTGAAAAAGCTAATGACTCAGTGGATGTACAAAAGGGAGCTGCCAGCTTCCTGCTTCTCTCCTCCTTTCTGACTGCCCTCTTAGCTGTGACTCTCTCAGCGTCATGATGTCACTCCTGTGAGGGGTAGAAAAGGATAGGTCCTTCTCCATCCTGGTGCCATGGCAACCACACCACTGCTCCCCATCTGGAGCTCGGCCTCAGTGAAGCAAGCTTGCACTAGGGCCTCTGGCTGCCTCTGCGTCTTTTATGTTGGTTCTTTCTCGATCTTAGGTGAATGAGCATCCCATAGGACTGGTGACAACCTTGTGAGTTCCAAAAATCTAAAGATCTTGGGACCAATGAGAGGGCTGGCTGGTCGCAGGAGCTGTACCATTTCTGGTTATTTCATTAAATGTTTTTAGTTTCTCTCATCCATTCTTTCTTTCATGGTATCCATGGCTTTGCTTAGATTTTCTAGTTTCTGGGCTACGAGTGGTGACACACTCCTGTAATATTGCTACTGGGGAAGAGGTGCTGGGGGGGAGGGGGAGCTGAGGTTGGTGGATCAATCAAGCTTGGGAATCCTGAGATGGGTGAAGGGAAGCTGAGGGGAATAATCCTTTATTTTGTGCCAGGTACTGTGCTAAGGGCTTTTACGAAATACATATTGGCTCATTTGATTTTCACAGCGACACGAAAAGGTAAGTGCTATTATTATCCCTATTTTACAATTGAGGAAACTGACACAGACATAGGTGAAGTGATTTGCCTAGGATTGGGCATCTAAGTAAGTGTCTGAGGCCAGAGGAGTCAGGCTTCCTGACTGCAGGCCGAGCTCTCCATCCCTGAACCACCTGCGGCAGAAGGGCCAGAGCTGGTCAGGTAGGTACACCTGTGTGACACCAACATGGTGAGCTCCCTAGAGGAGGGCACAAGCAGGCTGGTGCAAGGGAAGCAAACCGGTCCAGGCCAGAAACAGAGTGTGGATTAGCGGTGGGTTCAGGCATCTGAATGTTACGCAGCTGGACTCCCAGCCTGGGGGAGATAGGGAGACCCAGTCTCAAAAACAACAAAAAGATGGTCCAGTTTATGTTCAAAATCATCAATCCTCCTTTTCAGTTTTTTTTTCATTAAGAACTGTAATGTCACTCTTTTTCTCTTCCTTCAGTTCCTTTCTTGAACTTTCCACCTATTGAGGCTCTCCAGTCCAGTGCATTCTCGTCTAGGATTCTAGTTGGAGTTTTGGTAGAAACATCTCCTCTTCTGGAGTTTCAAACTAAGATTTTCTTACCCCATCATATTTCTTTACTGTATTAGAAATTGTCTTTACTCATTTCCTCTGTATTTTTGCTGTTTTATTTTCCCCCTGCAGTGGCTTCTTTGAAATGCTTTTGTTTCTATTACTAATTTTAATAATCGGTTTTTCTCGGTTAAATGTGGTGCATTTCTAGGTACTCTGAGGTGGCAATGAGGAGCTAGGCATGTATATAAGTTGTTGCTAGACGTCTCAGTCCCATTCGTTTGAAAAAGAAAAAGCTGATGCCCAGGGAAGGAAGGGGTAGAGGAACATAGAAGGGCAGCGCTGAAAGTGTCCTTTGTAATGATCAAATACAACCTCCTACTCTTTACATAGGCAAAATAATGAGGCTCAGAGAATGGACTTGGGAGCACTAAAGGTAGAGCAGGAGGTGATATTAGAGAAGATAAGAGAACCTCACCATGCTACTGTAAAGGAAGACATGAAGACCGAAAGAAGGGCAGGTATATTAGATAAGAGTACTGACAGGTGGAAGGCTTCTTAGTGGTAAAGCAAGACAAAAAGGGCATTTTAAAAAATTAAATTAAATTAAATTTTAAAAGGGCGTTTTTCAAGTGAGGAAATGGAGGCTTAAAGAGGGGAAGGAACTTGGAGGATTGGTGACAGATAGAATGAGAAGAAATATTCCAAATTGATCAAAGCCCAAATGGCCAAGATGCATTTACAGTAAATAGAGAGAAAACACAGACAATTCTCCAAGTTACTGAGATCAATCATAGGCCAGCAGAACTGAGAACATGAAAGAGATGGAAGAAGACTGGTAAACTAATGAAATGCCAGAGACTGAACAAAATCCATGAAAACCAGAGAGTTGATTCAGTACCACGGGTTACTATAGCTAAAAGGGGAACTGTATTGCAGAAAGAAAAACTACAGAGCTCTCTTTATAAACTAAAACAGTAAAATTATGTGACGTATGGGTGAATTGAGAAACAGGCTAGACAGATTCCCTGAGAGACTCCTCAAACTATCTCTGGAGTTCTAGGATCTGGGTGCAAATTTGGCTTCTCATATTTACATCAGTGTGAGTGAGGGCTAGTCCATTCCCGTTCCTGGGCCTCAGTTTCCTCCCCTGTAAAAGTAGGGTTTTCCTAGATGACCTTGTGAGGCCCCTTCCAGCCTAACTCTATCTTGCCCTAGCTGGGGGCAGAGCAGCACCTCTGGACCTCTATACTCCTCCCCCTCTGCTCCTATCTCTCCTTGTGGGTGCCCCTCTGGCCCTCCCCTCCCCCTCTCTCTGCACTTTCCCATTCCCTCTCCTGCATAAGGAAGGCCTCATTTATGATCCTCTCCCATCCTCCAGGTGGGAGGGCCAAGGGTCTGGGGTCTGAGGGGGGCATAGCCCCAGAAGGAGCTTCTGGAGGCACTGAAGCCACTATGCTTGCGTTTCATCAGGGGCCTGAGTGCGAGGTGCTGCCTTGGGCCTCTAAGGCCTGCTCAGGCCTTTACCACGTGGCCATGGGGGCCTGTGGCCAATCAGAAGTGGGGTGGGGTGGTTTCTGCAGGGCATTCAATAGGGGATCATTTAATATAATATGATATATTATTTGATTATTATTTTATTTCATTGTAATATACATATTTCATGAAGGGCTGAGGGTTCCGCATTTAGGTGAATCATGGAAAAATAGGTGGAAATGTTATTTATTGATGAATGAGGAAGTAGATAAACAGACCTCCTGATTACCCTAGGGCTTGGCTTGAGAGAGGTGGCCCACAACTGAGGTAGGTGACCCCTTGTGTATTGCTGGCCAGAAGGGGAGGCCATAGCTGCTGACTGGGGGCTTACTCCTCCCCTCATCCACCTATTCCCATTGACTTTCTGCTAAGAGCCCCATAAAATGGTCGTGTACCTGCTGGGCCTTCAGACTGTACAAAGGGTCTTTTTTCGGAGGGGCAATTGGGGTTAAGTGACTTGCCCAGGGTCACACAGCTAGTAGCTGTCAGGTGTTTGTTCTGAGGTGGGATTTGAACTCAGGTGCTTCCTGACTTCAAGGCTGGTGCTCTATCCACTGCACAACCTAGCTGCCCCTGTACAGAGTCCTGCAGAGGGTCCATCCGTCCAGGACTAGGGCAGGAAGAGACAGGCTGATCATCCTCCCCCAGACCTAAACCCCCCTCCTCTCAATTTGCCTACTCAAAGGCAGAGATAACATTGAACTGAGAATCAGGAAATCTGCGTTCTGGCCCCAGTCCTGCAATGAATGAACTTTATGAAATCAAGGATAGCATTTAGCCTCTCACAGTCTCAGTTTCCCCTTCTAGAAAATGAATTGGTAGGACTCGGTGATCTCTAACTGACCGAACTGGAACCTTAGAGCACAAAGAATTCATGCCTCAGCACTTGGATTAATGGACATCTGGGAGCTGAACATTTGGACTCAGTCATGCCTTCTGAGGTCATAAGTTTTCTCTTCCCTTAGAGGAGGGCAGATGGTATCCCCCAGCATCATGTATGCTCCCTAAAGACCAGAAAGGTTTTGTTCTTCTCTTTGGCTCCCCAGGACCTACCTCGCTCACTGCCTGGCACAGAGTAGGAACCGTCTACCTGCAGATTTTGCAGTCAGCAAGTAGAGTGTGCACTCCTGGCCGTGGGCCTCTCTGTGGTCTCTCAGGCTGGGAACCACCCTAGGGCAGGGGGGGTCCCTCTTGTGGCTCTCTTGGCTTGGCAGAAATGTCACTCATTTACACCCGTGTTGGTTTTTGTTCCAGGTTTCTCCAAGAGAAAGAGTTAGCTGACAGAAGTCTCCAAAGGCAAGTTACCCCTACCAGTGAAAGCCCAGATGCGGTGGGTGGCAAGACCCCTGGGGGCCAGGGCCCTTGGTGTCTGTAGCCAGTCAGCACACTGTCCTGCCCAGGCCTTCCTCCTCTCCCTCACGCCCCTAGAGAGCCCTCTGTTTTGTAGGGAAGCCCTGGTGACAGTCGCAGTCTGAGCCCAGCTCCTGTCCTTGCCCCAGAGGCAGGGGCTTCTATCTCTGAGCCTCTCTGCCCAGCCCTGCCCCTTCTCACTGCCCCTGGAAGGGCTCAGTCAGCAGCTGAGGATTCTCAGTGAAGGGCCCAGATGAAAGGGGTAGGTCCTTTTTCCAGACAGCAAGGGTCTCCATGACCACAGGACCCTGGCAGTCCTTCTTAGCCATTTGTGAGCCTCGTGCCCTAGGGCCAGTCTGGCGTGGCCCAAGACGCCCCTCTCAGAATCATGTTGGTTTTCACTCAAAGAGGAAGGAAACGCTTACTTGCGCTTAGGAGTTATATCCCAAAGTGTCAAGTTAGGGAGCCTTGCTTCCAGCCTCCCCGTTGGAAAGGTTTCAGGTCTTTCTGTTCCTGTGGACTGAACCATCACAAAACCCAGGGGAAGGAGGAAGGGAAGGGAAGAAGCATTTCCTCCACCTACATTGAGCCAGGCACTATGCTAAAGTCCTTTACAAGTCTCTAACTTGAGTTTCACCACAGCCCTGGGAGGCAGGTTCTGTTCTTAGCCCCATTTTACTGTTGAGCAAACTCAGGCAGACAGGTGATACGGCTTGCCCTCGGTCCCATGGCTAGCAAGTGCCTCACGATAGCTCTGAACTCAGAGCTGCGTTAAATGCTGGTGTTTTCGAAGGAAGAGATGTTGTGTTTAATCAAACAGTGAGAAAATGGCCCTGCCTGTCCCTCTTCACATTTTCTTTCCCAAGCTGTACGTTTAAATGAAATTTGCTCTTTTTTTGTCAGGTGATAACCCCCTCCCCTTCACTCCCCTAATAGAAACAGCGGCTTGTACAAACCTATTGGATTGAACACACCATCTAAACCTGCTGTCTGACCACGTGCACTTAAGTTAATTTCGATGAAGAAATAGACTGTTTCCCCCATTTGTTTTCACCCCCATCTATCACCCCATTTCTGAGTACAAGCCCTCCCTTATAATAAATCAGTCTGGCCTCAGAGTCCCAAAGCACATGTTGGCAAGTCAGGCCTTGGGCAAGCTACCACCTTTCAGGAGACCCCAGGCCAGGGGCCTCAACGTCCAATGGAAAAGGTTCCCTGAGGGCCAAATTGACTTAGAAAGGCAGAAATGAGCATTACCTACTTTGAAGTCTGTTGTTTATTCTGCTCAGCATTTCCCAACTCCATTTGAATCTGCTTTGGGCTTCCCCCACCTCAAGGGCGTTCCACCACTGCTCTAAGCAAATCTGTAAGACTCTAAGTGCAGAGAAAGTATTGGCCTGCAGAGTGAGGAGTAAGGGGGATTTTTCTCACTGCACAAGGAGATCACAGCCCAACCTGCCTGGAGAGCTTCCATTGCTTTATCTGAAAACTGCGTCTTCAACTCCTTTGGCCTCTCTTCTAGGAAACTAGGTCTTTCCTGCCCTCCCCCACCCCATGGCAATGGAGGCTGAGTAGCTTCATCCACTGAAGGCTCCACCCCAGCCCCATGGCTGTGCTTTAATTAGGAGAACAGATGGGGGGTGGGGAGGGGTCTCCCAGGGTAAGCTTTCTCCCCACCTCCTCCTGCCTTGCTCCGGAGAAAGCATGGTTACCCCCACCCAGCTCTTATGACTACGGTTTCCCTTACAGTGAAGGGGGTGGAAGAAATGTTGTTTGAAAAGGTCAAGGGTAGAGGAGAGCTGGTAGTCCACACAGCAGGGTTTCCAGAAGAGCAGCAGCAATGGGCCACATGATGGCCTAGAAGGGTTGCAGTAACTCGGAAATACAGGAAGAGGAGTAGGAGGACGCAGCAGTAGGCTGCCCTTTCTACCAGTGCTGGGAGAATGGCTGTCCGAAACCAGGGAGCCAGGGCAACGAGAGGGGGGATAGCCAAACCTAAACCAAGAAGAGATTTGTGGAGAGGACGGGGGACCCCATTCAGGCCTTAGTGTCTGCTGCTTTGATGGTCCTGGTACAGAGCTGAAGCCAGGTCGGGGAATGAGAATTGGGGAGCAGCGAAAGAACAAACAAAGGAGACAGAGGAGATGTATCCTGAGCCAGGCCTGGCTATTCCTTTCAGGTGGCCTCCTCAGTCTGATTTCTCCCATCCTCCCTCTCCCTGCCTTGGAGAGTGGTCAAGGAACTCCCCGTTTGCAGAGGCCCAGCCCAGGCTCCATGTCTGGATAGTGCCCTCAATCTCTGCGCTTCCTCGCTCCCTGAATCCAATGTCCCTCCGCACCAGTATGCATACACTCGCCTCTAGTGACCCTATGTGCCTGCTGTCCTTCCCAAGGTCCCGCAGCCACGTCCAAGAGCGCTCGAGGCAGCAAGAGAAGCTGTCTACTAGTGACCGGAAATGATTACCCGTTCTCAAGTGAGTAAGAAGGAGGATGTGGCTGTGAGGAAATTGGCACGCCTTATGATAAAGCAGAAGAAGCAGGCGAAAAAGCAGGTGATTAAAGAGGAGCATCAGATCAGAGCTGAGGCCAAGAAGAAAGCAAAAGTCCTGAAGAAGAAGCCGACCGGCGGGAAGGTATAAGCCAAGCGCCCTGCAGTGAGCCCCAGTGGCAATAATGGCCGCCGTGGCCAAGCTGGTCCCCGTGGACGAGCTTGTTCCCATGGCCAAGCTCGCCCCCGGGTCTTGCCGGCCAAGCCGTGCCCTATGAGCAAGCTGGTCCCCACTCAGCTCAACCACCTGCGAAGCTCCCATGAAGGCAAGAAAGGTATGAAAAAGTATGACAAGAGGGACAGGCTGAATGTGAATGGAGAAGACCTTGGTGACTGCCTGGAGAGAGAGCGCCGGGGCTGCTTCTATCCATGCCCAGAGTGCCAGTCCACCAAGTGTGGCCACCTGCTGCCGCACCCAGAAGTGGATTTACGAGGCCATTGCCAACGAGGGCGGAGATGTGGTCAGCACCTTCCCATTTCCCCACGCTAAGTATTGGCCTGAGCTCCACGTGTCTGTGTGTCTCGGTGTCTGTGTGTCTCTGTGTGCCTCTGTTCCTGGCTGAGCATCCCTGCCTGGAGAGGCAGCTGGCCTGGCAATCCTGACTCCTGTCGGTCCCCAGCAGTATTGCCATGAGCACCCCGGGAGCTTGCCCTCCCTCTTCTCCCAAATGCCTTCACTCTCAGCCCAGGCGTAGATAAAAATGCAGGTGGAAACCAAGAGGGCTTCCACCCACAGGGGACCCCAAGCGGCCATCTTGGCTGAGATTTCCTGTCGACGTCTCTCCTAAAGCTCAGTCTTTTGGAACTTGAGAATTTCCTTCCACAGAAGGTGGAATGTAGTCCCTGCACTGCCCACCTTCCAGCTGCAGCCATCCCTAGAGCCAGGCCAGAATTCTCCAGGTTCCTAAAACTCTTTCCTGTTCAGTTAGTGCTAGATATACAAACAGAAAAAGAACAAAGAAAAAAGGGATCTTTCTCCCATTTGTCATGTGTTTGTTCTCACGTCTAGATGGTCATGTAGGTGTCTGTCCTATGTTGTGTCTGTGATGTTTTCTACATGGTTCCGTGGTTCTAGAGTTGGACTTTCTGACAACTACCACTTGCCTAACAGCTTTTTTGCTCTCATCTTGTTGCAGGTATTAAAGGAGTCTGGATTCTCCTGGGACTCTTCTCAGAGTCTCCCTTCTGCAGTTTATAAAGTGGAAAAAAATGTATATATACAAATATATTTCAGATAGTTTTGAGACTGCACAACAGAAGAATATATACTGTTAAAGTGAAAGCAGATAAAAAAGAATAAAAAAAAGTATCTGAAGTTAATTTATCGTTGCCTTCATTTCAGAACAACAGGGAGGGAGGAGGCTGCACCCTGTCTGTGCCAGACACTGTGCTAATCGCTGGGGACACACGGGCAAAGCTCAAGCAGTCCCTAGCCTCAAGGAGTTTTCTTTCAGGGCGCGTAGGCACCTGGCAGATGGAGAAGGGCGCTCCAACAGTGGTCCTCTGGAGACGCCTCTCCTGTGGCCCACCATGCCCAGCTGCACCTCTCTGGTTATTCCCCTGAAACAATGTTACAGAGTGCTAGGATCTCAATTCCTCCCTAAGGAAGACACAGACACACACACAGACAAACACACAGACACACGCACACACATAGAAAGGGGGGTGAGGGAGAAGAAGGGGAACAGCAAAGATTCATGGGGATGCACAAGAGGGACAGAGAGGGAAGGGGCTTGGTGAGCTGGCCAGAGTTCATGCAGTGGCAAAACATGGTGGGTAAGGGCCTCAAGTCCTGTCTTGGGCAGATAGGAACAGTTACCTGGAGAAAGGTCAAGCAGTGTGACCTGCACACCCTCTTCCAGGTGAGGGTGGTCAGCTCTCATTGTAGAGCTGGCTTGTGGGAGAAGAATGAATCTTGATTCCTCTGACCCCAGGGAATCAAGCAGGTGGGATGGCTGGAAATTGCAGGGTGGAACTTGGCCTCCATGGCAGTGGAAGGGGTGGTCCCTGGAACTGCTAGCTCCTGCACAATGGAAGTTTTCAATCCGGGTAGCATCCATGATGCATGCTTCTAGCCAATTTACCTTTAAGGCAGAGACACTACTTACTTACACCTTTTCCTCAATGACTAAACACTGAAACCTCTCCACAAGTGCAATCCAACTTTATTAGTCAAATACAGCAAATGAAATGAACAACAGCCAAGTCTCAGAAGGAACCGTTATCCTGCTTCCTAAAAGTCGCAGTAAGTATCTTTTCCACTGGTGGCCATGGCAAGGTACCCTACCAAGCTGGAGAAAGGCTTTAGGGACCAGCCCAGCAATGAGGTGTGTGTTTATTGTGGAAGGGACAGTCAAGGTGCCCATTGAGAGGACAAGGTAGCAGCTTCCGTTGGGTAATGGAAGGGTGGGGGAGGAGGAATGGGGAGGGGGTCAGGGAAGCATGTGTGTGTGTGTGTGTGTGTGTGTGTGTGTGTGTGTGTGTGTGCATCTGCCCGCGCACATGTGTGTGCACCTGTGTGGGCCACAGCGACTCTCAAATGCTAGACAGGGGACTTAGAAGACATGTTTTCTTAGGAATGTCGTTTTTCCCCAAGCCAGTCCAGACTGCTGTGTTATTGCTAGGTTTTCTAAAATAATTATTCTTTCCTTCTCTGTCTCTTTTTGACTCTGTCTCTTTCGGTCTCAATATCTGTCTCTCTTCCTTTCTGTCTCCCTGTCTCTGTCTCACTTTGACTCTTCCTCTGTCTTAATGTCTCTCCGTCTGTCTGTCTGTCGCTCTTCACTACCACTCTCAAATTCCATCTGCTAAGCATGGAGAGAGTGTGTGATCGTGAACCTGTCACAGATCTGATTATATATACATGTACTTATACATACATACGCGCACATGTCTTAGCACCCACCACACTCGACCCACAGGTTGTCAGGAGGACCCTTAAGGGCAGCGACTGTGCCTCATTTCACTTGCTCACCTTACCGTGCAGGAGACCAGTGACCTGCACATCCCAGCCTGATAGCTGACTACATGACCGTTGAATTGACCTCACTGAGCCAATTCCTCCTTTGCTCTAAAGCCCCTCACCCTTTCTGTTCTACACTTGTTTGCACTCGTTCCATCATGCCACAACAGGGTCACTGAGTCCCAAGCCCTGTGTGACTTGTGTCCCCCACAATAGACTGTAGGCATTTTGAGAACCAGTCCATGGGGATTTCCCACACACATCCCTGGCCTGTTACTCTGCAACGGATAGTCTCAGGGAGTCGCCTGGGTCTCTAAGATGTCATGTGACTTGCTCCAGGCACTTCAGTGACTTTGTCCTCCATGGCCGGACTACTTTGGCAGTTAGGACTTCCGGTCTTCATTAGGGACCAGCCATGTCTACAGCCCCAGTTCCAGTTGAAGAGCCTCAGTGGGAAAGAACCTCTTGCTGTTTTGGCATTGTGCTTCCGTTTACTCCGCTGATGTGACTTCACACAGATTTGCTTGAACTGTCTGCCCTGACCACAGCCCTATTGTCTTGCATCTCATATGAGTGAAGAGGCCACAAGCTACCATCATTTGCTCCCGGCACAGACGTCGTCAAGTAAGAAGATTCACTGAAATCATTCCTATGAATCACTTTCACCCACACTGGCAAATTCGCCCACACGCTGGTTGCCGAAGCCTTCCAACAAAGCAGGGAGGTAGCATTCAGGTGGGACACCTTGGGAAGACTTTTGATCTCTCTAACACTGCAATCAGGCTTGCCACCACGAGGCCGACTCTCCTAGGGTAAGACGCAGAGATAACTATCATGTTGAAAACGGTACCTGATTAGTGGCCTAGAGACATATATAAGAAGAGAGCTAGCTAGGGCTTACGGGCAAAACAGCGTTTCCATTTGGGGGATATAAGTGGGGAGGAGGTAAGGTTCGAATGGGACTTTACAGGGTGGTAGGAATTGAATTGAACAGGTGAAGGGAGGAGAGGGCAGTGCGGGGAGGGGTTGTGTGTGTGGAGGGTGTCCAGCCATGGAGAACAGTATGAGCAAAGGCAGACAGGGGGCGGGAAAGGGTAGGGGGGCTTCAAGAAAAGAGGGAGTCCAGTTTGGCTGAAGCCTAGGCTAGCTTGGTGGGGAGTAGCCTGAGATAAGGCAGGAAAGATAAGGATGTGCCAGATTGCGGAGGTCTTGAATGCCAGGAAAGGAGGTTACGCTTCTTTAACTGAATTTGCAATAGGGAGCCATGGAAGATGTTTGAGCAGAGCAAAACCACAACCAGATGTATGAACAAGGAAGATGAGTCTGGCATTGGGATGCAAGATGCGTTGAATGGGAGAGAGTGTGGACTATTGCAGTAGTCCATGAGGAGCACAAAGAGAAGATGCACAGTCACAGCAGGAACAGAGAGGAGGACACACATGCAAGAGGGCTATCCCAAGGAGGAGGGAACACTCAGAGTTGGTAAGTGAAGGGGATGTGAGAAGTGAGAGATGTGGGAGCTTGTTAAGGCTTTGAACAGGGGACATTGGAAGGAATAGTGAAATGAGAGGATGCAGCTGCTCTGTGGGAAAGATGCTGGGCTCATGCTTATGTGATGATGTCCTGAAAACCGTTGGGCTTATGGGGCTGGAGCTGTGAAGAGAACTCATCTGTGGGGAGGTGTTAGGTGAAGCTGATAAAGAAGTGGAGAAGATCCTCAAGGGATTCTCAAGGGAGGCTAGAGGCAGCATCTTAGGAGGTCTGGAAGAGGATGATTAGCCCTACAAAGAAACCAAGAAGCATCATTGGGGAGTGGTAGGTTGAGAACCAGGAGAAGGTGGTGTGTATAAGGCCAAGGGAGGAAGAGATGGTCAGGGGTGTCCGATGCTGCAGAGGGGCCGCGGAGAATGGGGACTGAGAAAAAAGTCAGTTTATGGGTATTCGGAAAACTATGGAGACACGCCTATAAGTTCATGCAGAGGGAAGTGAGGAGAATTAGGGGAGTAGTGTAATAGCTTAACACAATACTGATCATCAGAGAGGTATGAAAGACCTCAGAGCTGTGACTAAGGCAAGGATCGATTCTGAACCAGTTATAGTTTCCTCGACGTGGCTTCCGGATGTGGCCAACGTGATTAGTTTTTTTCTGACGGTAGATATTTTGTGGGATTGTAGGACAGGAGGGGAGCTATGTTGACGTGTAATCATAGATAGGTAGAAAATTATATTTTATTCAATGAAATAAATGAATTTGACTGTAAATTATTAGGACCCAAGTTTAGGAGGTGGTATTCATTATCAGGTTTTCAAGAAAACACTAATTTTTTTTATACAAAGAAGAGACCATATGGATCCGTTTTCCTGGTTTTTAAAAGTCTCTTCTGCTTTTTCCTTTTTTTCTCTTGTAAAATATTATTTGTTTGGGAATACTTATCTGGGAGGCCAGAGGGGAAGAGGCATTGGGAGCAAGATTGGTGCTGTAAAAGCAAAAAGAAGCAGTTCAGTTTATTATTGTTTTAAAGATCGGGCCATTAGCTTTAGTGAGTAGCAGGTCATCAGTGACTTCAAAAAAGCAGTTTCTATAGCTCTTTGAGGGAGGAACCTAGAGGAGAGAGGTGAGTGAGCAAATGGAAACACTGGGGGAAGCCAACCTTTCGGGCAAGTTTAAAAATGAAAGGGAAGAGGATGTGGGATGGTAGAAGGGTCAAGGAAGGAGTGTCTAGGCCATCTCCAGTAGATACAGTTTTAGATAGTCTTTGCTTTAAGAAATATCCAGCTAATGTTTGTCTACAAGGTGTCTACTTCAGAAATACATTTGGCTGAATTCAGGTTAAAATCTCATGCAAAGCACTTTGGATTTGAAGTGTCCTGGCGTGCCCAGACAGAGGAACCACTGAAGCAAATGTGTTGCTCATAGCATCAGGGTGACATGAAGGAAGCAGCTTGTGAATAGGATAACCTTCTGCTGTGGACGGAGACTGAACTGGGTGTCCGTCCCATGTTCCTGGACTCTCAGCATCTTGGGGCTAATTATATAGCAATAAAGTCTTTACTCATGACTTCCACTTATAGACATTCTGGTCCAATTTGGCACCATTGCTTTGGATATATCCAGGGGTGTGCTGGAGCGCATTTTAAATTTTCATTTGAATATTGCTACCTAGGAAATTGGCAAACACTACAAACCAGGGCACTATTTCTTGCTTTTTTCACGGTCGAGGCTAAAGAGAGTAAAGGGAAATATGTTAGTAATACAGGTTAAATCTAAAACTGGGTTCTGTGCACATCTCCCCCACACACCTGGAGAGCTGGTTGTTAAATATTTACCACCATAACCCTGGACACATCTACTCACTGGAGGATGGTAGAAGGCACAGAAGTTGGAAGGTGGAGTATATGGGAGCTGGTCGTTTATAGGATCATATTTGTTGTTGAATCGTTTCACTCACGTTCGACTCTCCGTGAGTCCAGCTGGGGTTTTCTTGGCAGAGATACTGGAATGGTTTGCCATTTTCTTCTCCAGCTCATTTTATAGATGAGGAAACTAAGGTAAACAGGGTTAATTGACTTGCCCAGGGTCACACTGCTAGTAGGTGCCTGAGGCTGGATTTGAACCAAGGATGATGTCTCTTCCTAACTCCAAACTCAACACTCTTATCTACCACAACCCTACCTGGCTTCCCATGGGCCACATCAGTCCCTGAAAAATGCTAGAGACTCACCAGAGAGGGAAGGAGAAGAGTTTTGACTGATTCCAGGCTGAGAGGTGAGTCTTCTATGTTTTTTGTGGGGTTGCATAAAATCCATCCTATGTGCAATGTATTCTTAGCCTCAGTACTTGCAAGGGACCAGAGGGTTCTTTAAGTGTCCTTCAGTGACCCAGGCATGACTCAAACACTGATGTTCCCACAGAGAAGCCAAACAAAGGGATTAGTGAGAAGCCCTCCAGAGGGAATGCTGTCCCTGTTAAGGCAGACTTTCAGCTGAGGGCCACGTCTTGAAATATCTGTGATCCAAAATGCACTTCTTTCCTTTAGGGTGAAAAAGGAACTCCCCCGTTTAGCTTTGAAAACCCTTCACAAAGTGGCCCCAACCTGCCTGTGTAGCTCCATTGGACATCCCTTCCCTTCCTGCACCCTGTGTTCCGCCAAACTGGCTCCCTCTGTGTTCCTCACTCACAAGACCCCATCTCCCACCTCCATGCCTTTGCACTGGCTGTCCCCCCCGCCTGCAATGCCCTCCCCATGAAGCCTTTCCTGATTCCCACCCCCCACCTGCGAGTGCCCTCTTTCCCCAACTACAATATACGTATGCGTGTGTATATATGTATTTATACTCTTTTTAGTTATACTGTGGATATTATCATTATTATTATTATAAGTATTTTGTCATCCCTATTGGAATGTTATCTCCTTGTGAGTAGGGATTGTGTCCTCTGCAATACCAGAGCTTAGCATAGTGCCTGTCACATGGTAGGTGCTTCTTGAGGAGTTGCTGATTGATTGTAGAAAAGAAGACAGACTTAATTGATTACCAAAGAGAAGATATGAGTTTAAAGTTGTGTCATTTAAAAGAGTAAAATTGCGTTCAGAACTCATGATATTAAATCAAAACAATCCTGAGGTACCACATCACACCTATCAGATTGGCCAACATGACAAAACAGGAAAATGATAAATGTTGGAAAGGATGTTTGAAAATTGGAACACTAATACATTGTTGGTGGAGTTGTGAAATGATCCAACCATTTTGGAAAGCAATTTGGAACTACGCCCAAAGGGCTACAAAAATGTGCATACAGTGTCATCCAGCAATAGCACTTCTAGGGCTATATCCCAAAGATATCAAACAAATGGGAAAAGGACCCTCATGTACAAAAATATACATAGCAGCTCTTTTTGTGGTGGCAAAGAATTGGAGATTGAGAGGATGCCCATCAGTTGGAGAATGGATGAGCATGTTGTGGTATATGAATGTAATGGAACACTATTGTGCTATAAGAAATGATGAACAGGCTGACTTCAGAAAAACCTGGGAAGACTAATATGGTCTATTGCTGAGTGAAGTGAGCAGAACCAAGAGGACTTTATACACAATAGTAGTCACGTTATGCAATGACTAAGAATGTTAAACTGAACCCTTCTCAGCATTAGGAGGATCTATGACATCTCCAGAGGCCTCGGGATGGAAAATGCTGTCCACATCCAAAGAAAGAACTATGGAAGTCGAATCGCTCTCACTTATCTTTACCTTCTGTTGAGTTTTGTTTCATCTTTCTGATGGTTCCTCCTATTGGTTTTAATTTTTAATTACAATTTCATTAATGTGAAAATATGTTTAATGGGTATGTAAATGTAAAGACGATGTCACATTGTGCGCCGTCTTGGGGAGGGTGGGGGGGAGAAAAAGGGAGAAAAATTTTCGACTCAAATGCATATGAAAAAAAGTAAAAAATGAAAATACTCCAAAAAAAGAAAAAAAAGGAGTCATGGCATTTTACAACCAGAAGGGCTCCTTCCCTAGACAAAGGCTCTCATTTGAAAGGGGAGGAAATTGAGGCGCATTAAAAAATTGAAAAGGTCAATGTGCTGCCCTATATCACCCAACCATTGGGCACAGAAAGGGGCCAAACACCCAGGCCTGTGTTCATACTCCCAAGAGAGTAACTAGCAGTTGTGCCCCTCTTACCTGGACAGGAGGAGGCTTGCAAAGTGGCCTCCTTCCCTTCCCCAGAGGAGGAGTGCAGGGAGGAATGTTTGTCTTTATTTCTCTTTGCCACGGGAGAATGGAAGGGCCTTGGGGGCGAGTCCTGTTTCCCTTCTGTATGGGGATCTTCGTGCCTAGTTCAGTGTCTGACAGCCTGGCAGCACTGAGGGAGAGCTTGTTAATAAGTACATAGATGGGAGACCATCTAGCAAGGGGCTGTGCCACTGAGTGGAGGAGGTGGCTTCTGTGCAAACAGGCGACGGCTCCTTCATCCCAGTCCAATTTCTCTCCCTTTTTCAAAAAAAAAAATTTCCAATCTCTTTTAAAGGGCGAGTGAGCCCTGAGGCCCTCACTTCTGGCCCACCCCTGAGGCTGCAGCTACATGTATTCAGTGTGAACGAGATTCCCAGTTTCGGGAAGTGGAGAGGCAGGCATCATCAGTTCTCTAACAGGCTCTCTGTATATGTGTCGCTCTGTTTGTCTGTCTCTCTCTCTGTCCCTGTCTCTGTCTCTCTGTCGCTGTCTCTCTCATTACTAAAAGTGGATTCCAATCTTGTCTCTGCTTAATTCCCTGGATGACCATAGGTCATCATTTATCTCTAGACATCACTTTCCTCCTCAGTAAAATGAAGGGGTTTAAAAGATGACCATTAGGTCTGGTCAAGTTATTCATCAGATGTTTGCAAAATTATTTGGATTACTGCCCCTTTTCAAAAAAAAAAATTACTCAGCGCCCCCCTGGAAATCTATTTTCCTTAAACTTTACATTTTTTTTAAAATTTGCGTCATTTCAAAAAAAAATAAATATTTTTTCTAAAAAAAGGATGCATTTTAAATTTAATAATTTATTTTAAATTCACGGTTTTTTTCCCTGTATTGAAATTTTGATGGTACAATATTGCACCATATAACCATATAGTATATTGTAAACAAGTCATTAAATACACATATTCCTCAGATGCCTGCTGGACTTCCTGACTTTGTTAAACATCCTCGCCTGCCAACACTTGCTTCTTCAGACCTGTCAGTGGACTTGACTGCCGATTAGTTAACAACTTGCATTTGTTGTGTTTATTTGGAAAATAATGTAATCACTATGACTTTAAGAACAGATGGAACAGGTACAAATGGTTTTTCAAAATTTTCTTCTTGGGGCAGCTAGGTGGCGCAGTAGATAGACGACTGGCTTTGGAGTCAGGAGGACCTCAGTTCAAATCTGGCCTCAGACACATAACACTCATTAGCTGTGCGACTCTGGGCAAGTCACTTAACCCCGATTACCTCATAAAGAAAGAAAAACGAAAACGATTTACTTCTCTTCTTTCTTTATGTTTCCACTGCCCCCTTATTTTTATTCAGTGCCCAACAATTGCACCCTAGGCTACTACCATCCCCCTGGATCGTTCCAGCGCCACCCAGGGGGCAGTATCATCCGCCTGGGGAGCTAGATCTATGATCTTATGCATGACCATGAGCAAGCCCCTTCCCCTTCATGGGCCTCAGTTAACTCCCCTGTAAAAGGAGGAGATTTTCCTAGATGACCTTGTGAGGCCCCTTCCAGTCTAACTCCATCTTGCCCCTGCTGGGGGCAGAGCAGCACCTCTGAGCCTCTCTGCTCCTCCCCCTGTGCTCCTCTCCCTCCCTGTGGGTGCCCGCCTTTCCCTCCCCTCCCCCTCTCTCTCAACTTTCCCATTCCCTCTCCTGCATCCCCTTATCCCTAGGGGGCAGAGCAGGTTCCTTCCTTTCTGTCTTTGGGAGATCTCCAGGCAGGGTGTCTCTGAGGGTCTCCTGAGAGAGTTAGTACTCATTTCTGATCCTCTTGCATCCTCTAGATAGGAGGGCCAAGGGTCTGGGGTCTGGGGGAGGCAGGGCCCAGAAGGAGCTTCTGGAGGCACGGAATCCACTATGGTTGCGTTTCATCAGGGGCCTGAGTTCGAGGTGCTGCCTTGGGCCTCTTAGGCCTGCTGAGGCCTTTACCACGTGGCCATGGGGACATTTGACCAATCAGAAATGGGGAGGGATGGTTTCTGAAAGGTATTTGATACGTTCGATAGGATATAATAACTAATATAATATTTGATGAGGGAATTTTGAGCTTAGCTGATTCATGGAAACTAAGTGAAGAAGTTATTAGTTAATGAAGAGCCTGGATTATCCCAGAGATCATGAAGATAAGAATTAAATAGGTCAAGTGGCAGGCCAGATGGTGACCTGGAGGACAGGTGGGTCTTCCGCATGACCTCCCCAAATGGCCTCACTACCAGGCCTGCGCCTCACCCAAGTATCCAGGAGAAGGCCCATCCTTCCACGGCAGGACTTGGCCATTTTTAAAATAATTTAAACACTCCCTGGCAGAGATTTCTACTTGTCCTCCTTGCCTCTGCCACCTCCCTCAGTCACTGCCCACATGGCATCTTCTTTAGGAACCAGGGGATGAGCAGGAAAAGACTTCCGGCCCTGAAGGAGGGCCATCGCTTGGATACAGGTAAATGGGGGAGATGCCTGGGCCTACCAAGAGGGGCTGCCTGGACACAGAAAGGAATGCTGCACTGACTTTCAGGAAATGTCACCCTAAAAATCAGTCTGCTTACTTGCTCCCAGTTTTTCCCTCCTGTATTTGTATTTCTGAGTCAAAATCCTGTTTGGTACCTAGGCCCTGGTGAAAACCAATTCCTCTTACCACCCACAGAGGCCTCTTTCTGGATCATCGCTGGAACATCAAGTGGCTGCCCCTTCTGTGAGCCTAACAGTGCAGAACCAGCACCACAGGGACTCATGACTGCAGTTGATTCTTCCCTAAAATAAGTGGATAGGACTAGGTCTATAAAGCTATTTCTAGTTCGAGCGCTCTATGAGTCTCTGAAAAATGGGTAGGAATCACAAAAAGGCCGATTCGGGCTTCATATGAGGGAAACTTTTCTGACAATTAAGGCCATCCAAAAGTAGAACAGGTACTACTTTTAGGAGGGCACTGAGTCTGTTCTTAAGATCAGAGGTCACAGGACTAGTGAGTTCATGTAGTGGCAGACTGAGGATTGCGAATCCGCCGCAGAGAGGTTGCAGGATCCTTTGTCAGGGTCATCCCAGAGGGGCTTCCTGCTTTGGAGAGCGCTTGAACTTGGCCAGGTTCAAGGGCTGTCTGGCTCTTAGTTACACTCATGCTCTTGCTGTGATCCAGCATTACCATCCCTTCCCCACCCTCTTCCCTCCCTCCAGACACACAAACCAACCACACGTCACAGAGACTTGGCAGAGGCCCACACAAAGCCAATCTTTGTTGGTCTTTTTATTACCACATGCATAAAGTGTCAGCAGTTTGGGAGATTAGGTCGGATATATGTTGCTCACAGATGTAGTTCACACACAGGTCTTGAAAAGCTGCTCTCTTCCCTCTCATGGAGGGGAGCTTGCTTAGCAACCATTTAACTGGTACCTTCTGGGGTCCACATCAAGGCAAACAGAACCGATAACACTGGGTAAGACAAAACTTGCTCACATTTAGCAAACTGCGTACAGTGGGTAGATACAGGCAGCAACATCTACTGACTAAACGCAAAGGGCTTCGATCCCACCTGATGCGGGATGGCTTTTTAAACATTAGCTTGAGAATAATGCGGATCAATCATCAAATAGCTTGAAGCGTGTGCAAATTCACAAGTTTGAAGCCCACGGGGTTCTCTCTGGACAGGCAGCCACTCCGACTGAAACCAAGGCCAGCCTGGACTCACCATTCTCAGAAAGTGGAACCTTCGAGGCAGTCAGGAGGCACTAATGTGCCGGTGCCGAGGTCTGGCTGGGAGGGTGCGGGTACGTGTCCTCTCAGTCTTGGTGCATAGAGAGAGCAGGGGGAATTCGGGAGAAGTGAGGGCTTCCACAGAACTGCAGGGGGACAGTACCACGACTCTTTCCTACCTGTATGCCAAGCCAGCTTGGAAAGTCTCCAAGGAAGGAAAGGAATTTTTTTTTTCGCGGGGGAAGGAAATAATGGTTTTAATAGGAGGTGGTGGAGGGCCTAGTGGAGTGGGAATGGGGGGAGGTGGTTTGAAGGATCTCTTCTCACCAACTGCTGCTAAGCTTACGTTCCTCTCCAAAGCTCTGATAGCCTTTTGAGCCACCCTCCCACAGGTCAAAAGGGGATCTTCACCACTTGCCAGCTCCAGGCCATAGCCATGGCCCAATCCATCCAGAGATGTGATTGTGTTTGTGTGTGTGTGTGTGTGTGTGTGTGTGTGTGTGTGTGTGTGTGTAAGATCAGATGCATTTAGTGGAGCCCAGAAAGAACCCCTGAAGAAAGGGCCGGGACCCTACATTCCTGCCACTGCCCTTGTTGCCAACTTGGGTTACTGTGGCACTTTCCGCTCTGGACCTGAGTCCTTCTCTGTAAAAATGGAGCTCGGAGGGCTATCCAGTGTGCCCCTGGTGAGGATAAGATTAGCAGGAAGCTGTGAAAGTGCCAGGCAAATGAGAACCTAGGTCCCTCTCTCCCACAGTGCCCTTGGGCTCTGCTCAGTTTTCTGAACTGTAACATGAAAGGGTAAAAGGACTAGGTGACTTCTAAACTCCTTTAGACTACTCCGAGGCCAAGGCTCAACTCTACCCTCTTCCTCTTCCCACTCCGTACCAAGCTACTGCTCAGAAACTAACCTTGGCTGCTCTCAACAGAACAGTTCTCACATTGTCATTCTTAGTGAGACTTACCTCCTTTCTCCCACTCACCTTTATAGCACCTTCTAAGCAAAAAGCGTTGTGCTGGGTGCTTCAGGTGCCCTGCCCTCAAAGAGCTCCCATTCTAGTTGGAAGGGGTAAGACAAAACAGAGGTAACTAATACAACTTAGAATACGCTGTGTACATAGATGAGAATCAAGTGCTATGAGATCACTTCTAGCTGGTTGGCTATGAGGGTGAAGGGAACAGTTTCTTGGCGAACATGGCTTGAAGGATCAGTAAGATTCTAGCAGATGCAGATGGCCTACTGAAAAGACAGCTGGATTGGTAGTTTTTTTTCTGCCTTTTAACCACAGATCCCAAGTAATTTGAACGGGTCAGGTGGCTTTGCAAGGGATCATGGGATGGAGACATCATCTAGTTCGACACCCTCATTTACAGATGAAAAAAAAGTGTCACAGGGAGGTGAAGGGACTTGGCCAAAGTCCACAGGTAGGAGACGTGGATGGTTTAATTCCCTGTGCCAGGGAGAGAGATTGAAAGCATGGAATCAGGATCCATCCCAGGGGAGGGGGCCACCCAAGCTGATGCACGGGCAAATCCACTGGGCGCACAAAGCCCTGTCTGGCCAGAGATGCTGCCCTCATGTAATTGCTTGGAGAATTTAGGGGCTGGACCTGAATGCCCAGCTCTGGTGTCCAGGAAGCCTTCTCTGAGCCACTGCTTCAGCCTGAAGCCAGTCATGCCCACCATCCCTGTACTTTAGACTTCTTTCACGCACACCACGGATGGGATAAAGACTGGGGAGAGTGGAACAGTCGCTCACTTATCTAGGGGTCCCAGAAGGCTGTTCTTCTTGAATATGGGTGGAGCAGACCTGAAAGATACATGTGTAAGTATCTGCTTGTCCAAAAACAATTTAGTAGCTGACAAGATGCTCAGTGCCCCTAGAGCCATACCAGTCTGGGCAGGGAAACACCACCTCCTTCCTTCCTGGGATGGAGAGGCCGGCTGTAACCTGAATTGCATTTTTTCCACATGTGTCAGAGTCCTCCACCAGTCGCTGTTCCTAAGGATTAGCAGAAACATGCCTCAGTTTCCCCATGTTGGTCAGCAAAAACCCAAACCAGTCCTGTTTCTTTCCTGTAACCTCTATAGGGCAGCTGAGGCCATCCAATATATGTGAATGACACTCACCTAGCCACGATAACAAAGGCTTCCTCTCGAAGCAAGCAGGCCATCAAAGTAAACACTAGGCCAGGAAGGAACCTGAAGAAAGAGTCCACTAGACCACCCCACAGCCCCAGGCAGCACAAAAGGAAGAATTGTCCATCTTATAAGAGCCTTTCAATTGTTGTTCTTCCCTGCAGGCTCCTCTCTCCAGTGGAGCCGGGTAACTATTCCTATGGATCAGATCCTGTTATTCCCCTGCTCAAAGACCTTCAGTGGCTCCCTGTTGCCTAAATGATTAAGTACAATCTGCTGATCCTAGTATTCAAGACCCTTCACAATGAGGCTCCAGCCTATTCCCCTTCATGTCCACTATGCTCCAGCCAAACAAGACTACTCTCTGATTCTTGACCTTGTTTTGCCCTCTCCCCCTTCTGTGCCTTTGCTCATGGCATCTTCCATCTTGGGATAGAGCCCCCACTGAAGTCTCTCCCTTCCTTTGAGAATTCACTCAGACGCTATCCTCCCTCTACAAGGTCTTCTCTGATGGCCTGTGTGAACGCCTTCCTCCTCAGGTTTCTTGAAGAACTTTGCCTGACTCTCCTTTGCATGATGGTAACTTCCGTGCTTGGCCCTTCACCAATGGAGTGTTGGCTTTTTAGAAAAGAGCCTAAGTGGTGTCTAGCACTATGTGTCCGGCGCCCAGCATAAGTACAGGGTTTGCTTCATTGAACCCAACCAGATTGATAATTCTCTTCCCTATTCCTGTCCACCAGTGGTGCCATCATCTTCCCAGTGACTCAGGCTCATGGCCCAAGCGTCACACTTGCTGCCTCTCTCTCTCTCTCTCTCTCTCTCTCTCTCTCTCTCTCTTGGGGGGGAGGTAATAAGGATTAAGTAACGTGCCCAGGGTCACACAGTAATAAGTGCCAAGTGTCTGAGGCCAGATTTGAACTCAGGTCCTCCTGACTTCAAAGCTGTGCTTCCCTCTCTCCTGTCACCCCCATATCCCTAGATCCAAGCTGTTGCCAAGGTCTGTTGAGTCTATCTTCTCACCATCTCTCCTATCCACTCCTTCTCTTCTGTGACACTGCTACCACCCTAGCTCCGGCCCTCCTCATCTGGACTATCGAAATAACCTGATGCTTGGTCTCCCTGCCTCAGCTTTTCCCACTCCACTCCATCCTCCACTCAGACATCAAAATTATCCTTTTTGTTTGTTTGTTTAGGCAATGGGGTTAAGTTGCTTACCCAGGGTCACATAGCTAGTAAGTGTTATGTGTCTGAGGCCGGATTTGTACTCAGGTCCTGCTGAATCCAGGGCTGGTGCTCTATCCACTGTGCC
Organism: Phascolarctos cinereus; assembly: GCF_003287225.1. Taxonomy (NCBI): domain Eukaryota; kingdom Metazoa; phylum Chordata; class Mammalia; order Diprotodontia; family Phascolarctidae; genus Phascolarctos; species Phascolarctos cinereus. The sequence continues at coordinate 32,703 of NW_027555503.1, forward strand.
ATGTAGCTGCCCCTAAAATTATCTTCTTAAGGCAACGTCTCACCACCTCATCCCCTTACCCTCAGTGAACTCCAGTGGCTCCCTATCACTTCTAGGATCAAATATAAACTACTGTTTGGCGTTTTAAAGGCTTACCTATCCAGTGTTCTTATACCTTCTTGCCCCTACCTCCCCATCTGCCCCCACATATCCTATGATCCGGTGACACTGGCCTCGTGGCTCTTCCTTGCACAGGACAGTCCATCTTCTGACATTTTTTGAACATTTTCTCTGGCTGTCCCCCTATGCCTGGAACTCTCTCCCACCTCCCTTCCCTGGCTTCCTTCAAGTCTCAGCTAACATCCCACCTTCTGCAAGAAGCCTTTCCTGACCCTCTTCAGGCATTCAGCCTTTCCTCTGAGAACACCTCCAATTTATCTTGTCTATATCTTCTTTGTCCAGCGTTGTTGGCATGTGTTCTCCCCCTTGAGGGTAGGGATTGCTTTTGCCTTTCTACAAAGAAAGAAAAAAATCTCTAAAAAAATCTCTAGAGCTTAGCATTGTGCCTGCCACACAATCAGTGCCTAATAAATGCTTGTTGACTTGATAGGAAGCTAGCTAATTCAAAAGGTGCTATGACTTTCCTCCACAGTCCATTTCAATGTCTATGAGTCCTGTCAGGTCATTCTTCTGATTAAAACAACAGTTCTCCTTTCGTGGTGAGGTCTAGATTTGGCCTCAGATGTTCCCATGTCAGGATCTGAGCTGTGTTAAGTGTGTGAGAATGGCGATTAGGACTGCACGAAGAGATATGAGATTCTCTGCAGAGATATGATCACTGAACACATGGGAGCTGCGATCACCAAGTAAGAATGCATAGAGAGAGAGAGAGAGAGAAGAGAAGGGGACCAGAAGTGAGCCTGGAGAACCCCCATTCTCAGCAGGCGTGACCTAAAGAGTCAGCAAAGAGTGAGAAGAAAGGGGCAGTTGGATGGATGGGAGGAGCACCAGGAGACAGTGTCATGAAAACCTAGAGAGAAGAGAGTACCCATAGGAGAAGGTCATCTTCACCAAGGGTCAAAGGCTGCAGAGAGGGCACAAAGGCTGGGTGATTTGGCACACACTGTAAACTTTGGAGAGAGTAGTTTTCAGTTAAATGAGATTGGAAGCCACATTGCCCAGGGTTTAGAAGAAAGAGAGAGGAGAGAAAGTAGAAGCACCTACGTAAGCCCATCCCAAGCCCATTGCTATGGGACTGTCCTCTCACTGGGGGAGATGAACGCCCTGCCTTGTGTAAGGGGTGAGGCGAGCTAGGGAGAGCTGAGACAACTCTAGCCTTTGCTAAATTCCCCTTTTGGTACTCATCATTCAGGAGCTCCCGGCTCCTAGCCTGGAGAAAGAAAACGGAAGAGGCCAATCCCACTTCAACCCTTGCTGAAGGAAAAGACTTTAGGAAGACATGAGAGGGATGGGCAGTCTCCATCATGGCTCTCATCCCATCTTGCTACTCTAGAGAAGTGGGGAACTTCCCCTTGGCTGTGCTCCAAGAGCCTCTCTCTTGGTGACGCTGAGTTATCTCACTCCCAATGGGCGTGCTCCTTCACTGTATAGCCTGGTGTAGATTCTCCTGTGCGTGTATCTCCTCATATTTCTGTTTTGCTATGATTTGTACAAAGTGGTTTCTTTGCCATTTGCCGTGGTGTTCATTGCGGAACTGGTATTAGGAGGGAAAGAGGTAAGGCCCGGATGCAGACCTTCCCTCTCCAAATGACAAAGTGATCAAAAGTCAGCTGGAACCTGATCACATCCCCAAGACTAACAATAATATCAAGGGAAGCAGATAGATAGACTTCTAGTCAGTACCCCCTGTCTCTGAGGAGAGTAGAACGGTGGCCTCTGGCCCCAACTTCCCGCTTCCCCTCCTGTAAAGAATGAAAGTCTCCTTAAGAGAAAGATGGCAGGAAAAGAGGCTATGAATGCCTAGACTCCCTTTCACTTCACATCCACGGAGGTCTCCCTACCCATATGGGGCTCCCTCCAACCCCCTATCCCTGCACCTGTTAGAGACAGCATCCTCGAGGAGTTTAGCTGTAAAGGGGAAGAGAGGGACTGAAGGGCACATGGTGTGGGTGTTCAAAGGAAACGAGGGGTTTTTCAAGGGACGGAAAGATACAGTCAGTGTAGTATAAATTCACCAAGCATTTATTCCATTTTTCCTGTGTACTGAGCACAGCACTAGGCATTGGGAATACACAGAAAAAGCCAAGAAGCCCCTGCCCTCCAGGGAAACCACAAACAGATAAGTATAAACAATATATCTCAAGGAGGGAGAGACTGTTAACCAATGGGGGGGGAGGATCAGGAAAGACTTCTTGTAGGTGGGTCAAATAAACTGAACCTTTAACAATAATAACGATAATAATTAGCATTTACACAGAGCCTGTTATGTGCCAGGAATTGTCGTAAGCTCTTTTTACAAATATTATGTCATTGGTTCCTCACAACAACCCTGCGAGGTGGGTGCTTTTATTCTCTCCATTTTACAGTCAAGGAACTTGAGCCGAACAGAGGTTAAGTGACTTGCCTAGGGTCACACAGCTAAAGATGTGCCTGTGGCCAGATTCGAACTCAGGTCTTCTCGACTCCAGGCTCAGCACTCTATCCTTGAAGGAAGCTAAGGACTCGAAGAGGCAGAGGTGAACAAGGTTTACATTTCAGGTAAGTCAGTCTGTACTAAGGCGTGGTGAAGGTAGATGAGAGGCTGGGTTCAAGGAACGGCTACCAGACCAGGCTGGCTAGAGTATACAATGAATACAGGACAGTAATAGAAAATATGCCTTGAAAGTTTGGTTGGAGCTAACTTGAGAAGGCTTTTAAAAGAATGAACAGAAAAAGCATTTATTAATCACTTACTCCGTGCCAGGGAATGTGCTCAGTGCTAGGAATACAAACACAAGGGTGAGATGGCCCTTGCCTACAAGGAGCTAATATTGTAATGGGGAAGACAAAACATGGAGGGAAGTGGTACCTAAGGAAAGGAACTTTGGTCGAAGTCAACAAGGATGGCGAAGTCATCCATTGGGCAGCCAATTAAGATTTCCTTTCCTGGAGCAATATTGGTTTGAAGCAAACCTGATGCAAAATTGGTATCGGTTTGCTGAATTTAAGAAGGGAGCAATCGTTTTTCTTAGACCGAGATGCCGTCTGCATCGTCTCGTTTTGTTCATTGTTCTTATTGCACAGAGACATATTGATTTGACTACTCTACTTGAGGAGGCTGCCAGTGGGAGACTGGGACTCTGGGTGGTGATAGGATTGGGGGCAGATTGCAAGGTGGCTATCTGGGTGACTGGATGGGACGCAAATGAAGAATGAGCCAATCTGGGGCCAGCTAGATATTATGGGCTAGGGTGAGAAGGCAATGCCAGGCTGACAAGTTACTTTATCCCAGAGGCAACAGAGAACCACTAAAGATTTCTGAGCATGGAATTTGTGCTTTAAGAATGTTATTTTGCCAGGTGTATGGAAGAAGGATGGGAGAAGGGAGAGACTAGAGACAGGGATACCATTACGATGCTCCAGGAAGGAGGTCATGAGGAATCCAGGCGAGCAGGCAGAAAGGATGGTGTGCAGGTAGAACAGGAATTAGTGGTGGTACCTTTATGAAAATGGGCAATTGCGGGGGAGGAGCAGGTTTTAAGGGGAAGACAATGAGCTTTGTTTTCAGCATCTTGATTTTGAGGTGCCAATGGGACATCCAGATAGAGATGTCTTCCTGGCAGCTGGTAACGAGGGGACAGATCAGGGTTAATAATCACTGATATTACGTGAAAGGCTTATAAAATGCTTTGGATTTCAGAGTTATCTATGTAGAGATGATACATGATCCTAAGGAAGCTGATGAAATCACATGGGTAGATAGTATATATAGAGAGAAAAGAACACCAAGGGTTAGCGGGTGGAAGATAGAGCCAGCAAAAGAGACCAACTAAACTGATTCACAAAAGGAATTCATTGAAATGGAATTAAAATGTCAGCTCTTTGTCATTGGGTCACGTTGTATTCTTAGTCATTTACCGTTCAAATACTTGAAAACAGCTATCATGTCTTCTCTTTCCGCAATCTCTTCAAGCGATCTTCACATGGTGGGCTCCCAGAGACCTTCCCTAACCTGGTTGTCCTCCAGCTAATAAAAGTCCTGTGTGATTCTGGGAAAGTCACTTAACCCCAATTGATTCATGAAAAACAAAAACGTAACACATTTTCTTCATTCTTTATGTTTCCACTGCTACCTTATTTTTATTCGGTGCCCGCAATTGCACCTTAGGCTTCTACCATCCCCCTGAATCGCTCCAGCGCCCCGCAGGGGGCAGTATCACCCGCTTTGGGAGCTAGATCTATAATTTTATGCCTGACCATGAGCAAGCCCCTTCCCCTCCATGGGTCTCAATTTCCTCCCCTGTAAAAGGAGGAGGTTTTCCTAGATGACCTTGTGAAGCCCCTTCCAGCTTAACTCCAACTTGCCCCTACTGGGGGCAGAGCAGCACCTCAGGCCCTCTCTTCTCCTCCCCCTCTGCTCCTCTCCCTCCCTGTGGGTGCCCTTATGGCCCTCCACTTCCCCTCTCTCTGCACTTTCCAATTCCATCTCCTGCATCCCCTTATCCCTAGGGGGCAGAGCAGCACCTCTGGCCCTCTCTGCTCCTCCCCCTCTGCTCCTCTCCCTCCCTGTGGGTGACCCTCTGGCCCTCCCCTCCCCCTCTCTCTGCCCCTTCCTGTGCCTTGGCCTGCATCCCTTTATCCCTAGTGGGTAGAGCAGGCTCTTTCCTTTCTGTCCTTGGGAGACCTCGAGGCAGGGTGTCTCCTGAGAGAGGTGGACCTCAGTTCTAATCCTTCCCCATCCTCTACGTGGGAGGGCTAAGGGTCTGGGGTCTGGAAGGGGAATGGTACACTGGAGCCACTATGGTTGTGTTTCACACTGGGAATGAGTTCAATGTGCTGCCTGAGGCCTCAGTGAGACAATGTAAACAATGTGAGATCTCTCAGATGGACTGAGTGTAACAGTTTTGTAGACTGTTACAAACTCAAGGTTGGTTACCCTAGCCTGAATAGGCCGAAGTTTCAAGTTCCTGGAAAACACATGATCTGTACTGTTACATTAGTATTAAGTCATGGCTAATGCTAAATAAGGATAAAATAGCTAGGACTGCTAGTATGATAATGAGACTCCTTGTTTCTGGGGTAGATTTTCACGTTTTGGATCGTAAGGATGAAATATCTGTTCCAATGGGAATTTACAGTCAGTGGTGGGTGGGTGTCTCTGCGTTAGGACTATATAACCTTTGTCCTCGCCTTTGTGCCTCTCCTGGCACTCGGACTGCCGGACAGAGCAGTTGCCTGCTTCTCGCGAGAACGTAATAAATCTTTCACTTTCTACCTAGAAAATCTCTGGTGTTATTTTTGGCTAAGTGTAGCACACAGTATTTGGTGCGTTGGCCGGGAAAATGTGACCAGGTGGAAGGACAGAGTCCTGGGCCTCTTGGGAAGGCAAGCCCTGCCTTGATTTTAGGCAGCCCATGCTGCTTGGGATTTCTTCCCCTTCCACCAGGTGAAGTGACCCGAAGCAGAGAGACTAGGTGTATAGTGAAAGTAAAGGAGAGGACTCTGCGGCAAATCCCGACTGGTCGGTGTGGACAGAGCAGTCAGGTAACTTGTGTGCACGTGACCCAAGGTAAGCACCTAGGGGACCCTTGAGTCAAGCGTTTACCGACCCTGGAAGGGTGCCCTGGATAGAAAGGCTCTTAGGTGACTGAGAGGTGGAGGCGACTCACCTGTGGTTGGGCGTGTGGAACCAGGGGGTTCCATCAATATTGAAATGGGCAAGGCTCAGTCCAAGCATCCCTCCACAGAGATTGAAATTAAAAGAATACCGGTAAATAGTCCCTTGGGAAATAAATTAAGTAATTGGAATGAGTTGCCAAACTATAAAGGGAAAGATTTTTAAAAAATGATTAGATACTGTTGTTTTGTTTCGGGTAATAAGGATATTGGGAGTGGCACGATTTGGCCCTATCATGGCTAGGTGGAAAACTGGGTGTGCCACAAATTAAATTTATTTGTGAATGAAAAGGATCCTGTGGACCCGGAGGAAGTGATATAGGCTGGTTTATGGCTTCCAGGGAGCAGGATGTTTTTGAGTGAAAATAACTCTAAGAAAGAGGATAATAAGGAGGGGGAGGTAGTGTCTCAGAAGGGGTGGGATCCATTGTCGTCTTCTTCCACCCCCTCCATGCAATACCCCCTCAGGGGCCGGCAGTTCCAGCACCCCCCAAAAAAAAATACTAATGTAATATTTAGGCTATATGATTGGTAGAGGATTTCTGACAAGTTTCTCGCTTTTGGATTCTCCCTGTCATTTTGTTCTATGTTTGTCTGTGTCTGTGTCAATGATGGTCTGTGATTAATGTCTCTGAGTTGTTGATCCTTTACTGCCAGGCAGCCAAGGGCTGCAACTGGATTCTGAAATGCTGCTTTCTCCCCTTCCCCCACTCCCTGATACCAGCCACATTCCCGGGAGCGGGTGGGTGGGGGAGAGAATGGGGCAAACTATATATATATATACATATATATATATGTATATATATATATATATATAATTATTATTATTATTATTATTTAGATTATATGATTGGCAAAAAAACAAGTTGAAGAGGATCCTCAAAGTGTCAGGTCAGAATCACAAAGAAATAAGGTATGTGCAGTTTTAAAGGGACTTTAATCAAAGTCCATCAGAGGATTAATTAGGTAGAAGGAAGGCAAGAAGATTTAAGCATGTAGGAGAGAGGGGTATGTGTAGGAAGCTTAAGGAAGGTATAATTTATTTGCGCAGTGGGAATAAAGGTTTTGAAAGTAAAAAGGTTTGGAAATTCTTGAAGAGTTGTTGGAAAATATTCTCTTCCTACGGTGGATGGAAGAGAGAGAGATAAGGAGGAAAGGAGGGTGCTCAGATCAAAGGGAGGCAGGCTAAAATAAGTCTTTAACCATGCCCTGCCTTATATAAAAGACAAAAGGTTTTGTGTACCAGAACAGGAACAAAAGGTAATTTATGGGCAGCCAGAGGCTGTGCTGAATGAAATATAATGTTCACAATTTATTACATTGTTTGGTATTAAGATACATTAGGAAAATGTAACAATCTGCAAATGGTTAAACTTTGGCATTGTTATGTCAAGTGGCTTTTCATAATTTGAATGTTATTAAAGTAAATTGAAGGAAACTAAAAAAAATGCAGTGGAAAAAATAGTAAAAATTGTGTGACACATGTGAATTGTTTAGAATGCGTACTAAAGTTGTAAAAGCCGTTTGGCAAGAGAGAGAGGGAGGGAGAGCCCTATTCAATATCTCCCTTCAGAAATTGAAAAAGAAATCTGTTTAGTAGTCAATTAATTATTAAGCTCCAGAGGTGTCTACCTGGAGG
>NW_027555504.1:0-40110 GCF_003287225.1 Phascolarctos cinereus
TGATTAAAAACAAGAAGAAGAACAAAAACAACAAACCAACAAACAAAAAAAAAACTACCTTCTCTCTTTAAAACAGGTAATGAAAAGTATCATAAAGCGAGAAAAGCTCCATTTCTATAAGCCAGGAATAATATTCTGTTAACAAGAATTCTATCTGGCTGTCAAAAAGATTTTCATCAGTACGAAATCAATATTAAGTCCTGACAAGCTGCTAAGGAGCCTGAAGAATTGAAAAACAAAGAACATGAGGAATATTTTTTTAACGTTTTTTTCTTGTAAAATTTCAAGAGATAGGTTATTTTAGTATCATGGCCTACTTAATATGTCATAGCTTCATCACTGAAAATTTTGATGGGTTCATGATTTAAGTGGGTAATGGAGCTTATAAATACAACATTTTTGAAATTTTGTCAAACCACCTATTTAGCTCAAGGCATGTTTAATTTCGTTACATGTTACTTTCTAACAAAGAAGTCTGAGTATGTGTAACCCAGCAGAAAAATATTATTAACTAATAATCTCAAACTACAATTTGGAAGATTTCCTGTAAAGTGCTTTTTCAGCATGATGCTTGAATTGTTTTTTAATTTGTGTTCTATAAAGGGTGATTTTGTAATAAAATCACAGTTATAAAATGAAAGGAAGTGTCGTTACTGTTCATTTAACAAAAACTTATTAAATTATAACCATGTGAAAGACCATATTCTTGGTGTTAGAGATACTAAGACATTATGATAATATAATATCAATATAAATATAAGTATAATATCAATGTAAATGTATTATTCCCACAATAAAAGAATAGAAATAGTTCTCACACAAAAGCATATTGAACTTGAAGGTCCTTTCTACAAGGGGAAGTATATTTTACTGGGGAAAATAACAGGTGCACAGATCAATTTGATATAAAATATACTCAAAGTGATCTCTGATCTCATCAAGATAGGTATTCCTTCTAATGACAAATTTAAGCCGATTTATGCCTGCAAGTCTGTGTGACTTCTCCATGTTCTTCTATTAGTTCATTACAGGATATCCTCTCTTCATGCTCAGAGACCTTCTTTGCTCTTATAGCATTGGGATAACATTGAACTAGTTTGGCTGTCTTTTGAATATCACTCAATCTTACTAGGGGATAATCACATAATTTTTGATTATACATTTATTTAAGATGTGAGGTTTTGGGTAGTTAATAGTTTTGGCCTCTCATTTTTTATTTCTAATCCATATTTTCCAACATATTTTTAACAGCTTCACTGAATTTTGCTTTCACATTAGAACCATTGAGTAGCAAGTATATATTGATTTACTTTGCTTATTTTTGATACAACTTTGGGGTTGTCAAGCTCATATGATTTCTCTTACATCTTCATCCTCTGCAACAGATGTTATGAGCATCTGGAAGTTATTATACTAGTTGTCTTTTTTCCCCAAATACTTAACAATAACATTGTAATATGAGATGATGAAACATTCTATGAAATAATGTTTTTGTTTACTTTGGTGAAAAGATGAAGGCTCTGCTGTTAACTCCTTTATTTCACTCTAGTACAACATGTGAGCTTTCCATTTAGCTACAACTTAGTTCTCGTTCATTTTCTAATCAAGATTTCAAGAAGGAAGAAAGGAAAGAAGGGAGAAAGGAAGGAAAGAGTAAAGGAAGGGAGGGAGGAGAAAAATAAAGTATTTATTAACATTTATTTTGTGGCAAGTATTGTGCTTATCAGTGGTGATAAACCTATAAAAAGTGAGTATCTGCTCTTGAGGCACCTATATTGAGAGACTCTGTACATAGAGGTTCGGTGCCCATGGAAGGGAGCTTTGACATGGAGAGTCACAGTGATGGTGAGTTAATTTCCAGGTTAAGCAATTTGATATGCCCCCTCGCAAAGCGACAGTAGTATTGTTTTTTTTTTTACTCTCCTCAAAGTAAAGGTAGAAACTGGTATCTGTGTTAGTGGCAGGGTGGGGTCAGGGATCAGGAGGCTGGTTGAAGTACAGATACAGAAATATGGCATGAAGGCTTGTCTGGGGTCAGCTAGATATAGGTAAGTTGTACTTTGTCACTAATCAAGATGGCTCAACCTCAGTTCCTCATCATCTGTAAAATAGAGCAATTGGACTAAATGATCTCTGTGGTCACTTATAAATCTATTGCTAGGATCCTATTAAATGTAAATTTATGTACATAAATAATGTACTGGTACAGAAATATATGTACATATATAGTGCACATAAAGTATATATAATATATACCCATGCAAAATATCTGTCAGTGCTTAGTTCAAGTGCCTTCACAAGGTTTTTCCTGACCCCTCTACTGTTAATGTCTTTCCTCTCTATGTAAATTATTTTACATATATATATAATTTGTATGCACCACAAATTTCTATTTAATTTCTCCATCATGAGAAACCTCCGATTTAGATTCCATTAGTTGTTTCTGTGGAAGTGGATAGCATGTTCATCACAAGTCCTTCAGAGTTGTATTAGATTTTTGTATTTCTTAGAATTGCTAAGTCATATAGTAGGTCCTTGAGAAATATTTTTAATTGAACCTTAATATGTTATATACATTGGAATTATTTTTGTCACAGAATTTTAATTATGATTTTGGAAATACATGTTGATATAGCCGAAGTTATTCACATAGTATTTTACAGTTGGAAGAAACATTAGAAATGATCTAGTATACCCTTTAAGATTTGCAAAATATTTTATGTATATAATTTCATTCGGTCCTGAAAAAAGCCCACTTTACAGATGAGGAAACTGAGTGTGAAAGAGGTTAAGTGAGTTATTAAGGGTCACACAATTAGTGTCTTAGGAAGAATTTGGGCCCAGGTCTTCTTGACTGCAAGGCCAGCACTCTACTCTCTGTTACCTGTCTTATTTTAAAATCTGTTATGTGGTGTTCCAATTTATAAAGTTCTAGAAAAATTAAGTGACTTGTTATAAGGCCACAGAGTAATCATTATTACTGCTGATAGCCCTGATTCTTAGCCCCTCACTGGTATGTAGCCAATTGTTGCCAACATTCTGTTTTTACACCTCTATCCTTTTTTTCCTATTTCAGACACAACATTATTTTCCCCCAGTATGGTAATTGACAGCCAGAAAGCTAAATGGGAAAAGCTAAGGAAAACTCATTAATAAGTTATACCCATTACTCTGCAGCCCTTTCAGGTCTGCATTTCTGTTTCTGGCTATGTGTCTTTGTCACACATTTTGAGGGCCACAATCACTCACTTGCATCTCAGCAGGGGCCAAAGCAGATGAGAAATGCACACCACTCTGTAAACTTCCCCATTTCATTGCCAAGTAAAATCATGGCAGGTCTTTTCTAATGCGCATTTTTACAAACTTGATGGCATTACAAGGCTGGGCAATTCTCACAGAAAAAGTGATGGATTGTTTTTCTTCAGTATCAGATCTTCCTATGTTTGGAGTAAAACCTCCTATGAATTCTTAGAATCTTTTGTTGAAGAGATGGGGAGATCGCATCTAATGGGCTTACCTTCTGTTTTATTTTTAATCTCTTGCAATTGTAGTTACATCCATCATGTGTTACATTAGAAAATCAGTTGTAGTGTCAGTTTATTTGAGGCTAGCTACTAGAAGATAACAAAGTTAATGAAGTTTACTTCGACCACGAATTAAACCATTAACTTTGAGGGTTGCTGTTTTTATTTAATCATCTATTATATCATTTTTTCATCCCTAGACTTCAGAAAAAGTTGTAGTTAAGGTAAAAAGAGGATGATTGTTTTTGATCTTTTAAAGGAAATTACTGATGGTTCAGTATATCAATGGAACCAACTTAAGAAATATGGGTGGATATTTTAATAAAAATAATAATGCTCAAAATGAAAGCTTTTACGTATACTTTAAACCCATTTGTACCCTCCATGCTGGAGATGATCTTATGTGTCACAGATGACGAAATTTGGAAGACTATACTTGTAGATTTTGGACACGAAGTAAGTTTTTGAAACTGCCTATTCCTATACTTGATTTTCCAATCTGTCTGGCCTGCTAGCTATCCTTCCTTATTTCTGGCTTCCTAGGAATGTAGCTTCCTTTAATACATAGCCCACATGCCACCATATCCTGGGCTTTTCCTGACCTCATAATGTAAATGCTGTACCCTTTTTTGACATTCCTTTATATTACTCGTGTTATTTAATATATACTTTTTTCCTTATATTTACCTATCTTCATAAAGATACCCCTTCTGTATTAATTTCTTTACTGAACAAACATTAGTGTCCTTTCATGTCTAATGTTTTCTGCTAGGTACAATGATGTAAGCAGGAGGATAGAACTATAAATAAGACAGCCTCTACTCTTAAGGAGAAGGTAATGACATCATTTAATACATATAACACAGGAGAACTACTTTTCATGTAAGGCTGCTAATGTTGATGTTATTTCTAATTATCACTGAGAAAATGCTGCTGAATTTGTGGATATTTAGTTCAATTCAACAGAAGTCTTCCTATGTTCTTGGAGCTGTATGAAGTGTTACAGCAGATAGAAAAGAAGTGTTTGATTTAGACCTTGCCTTAGGAGTTTACAATTTTGAAAGAAAATTTGGTGCAGATGTGCAAAACCATTCCATCATCTATTATATTTTTATTTATTTACAAATAGGTTATAGGTCATAAAAGCTTTGAAGAGCCCAATTCCAACTCTCATTCTCATGAATGTCTTGAGTCCTGGAAATGGCTGCGTATTGCCTTCTGGGTCCTAATATTATTCCTGAGGATTTGGGGAGAGGGATGATTCTCTAATGCCATTGGTTGAAGCTTCTACTTCTCTACCTGTTGACCAAGATTATCATAGGATCATTTCAGTCTCCATCTTTAATTAGACTTCAGAAAGAAATATTTATTAAAGTGTTAGTGTTAAAAAAAAAAAAGAAAAACAAAAACAAGTGGTGCAAAATATCTTAGAAATTTGGGATATCTTCTCCTATCAGTATGTATACAATCTGACTTATGTTGTCCTTCTCCAGCCTAAAGTATACGTAGAAGAGAGGAGAGATAAGCCAAAGTGTTTTTCTTCTTTGCAAATGACTCCTTCTCAGAGATTTAGAGAATCCTGTCTTCTTATTAATCACTTGCTGGAATCTCCTCAGTACTAGCTAATTTGATTTACTTACACAGGACCTACAAATTATTGTAAAATCACTGAACCATTAGTAGTATATTTACTGCTTACCACCATTTCACTTTACCTAATGATTTTATAGACTTTTCACACTTAATCTGGGAGTTTTGATTGATTCATTGAAATGTATTATTGCCAATTAAAATAGCAATTCCAAAATGGGATGGAGTAGCTTTGTACCCCCTTTCAATATGTCCCATTAAAAATGAAAATTGGAATCTTAAGCAAAGTTTGAAATGACTGAAAGGTATTGCTACCATAACTCAACCTTGTGTATAATTTAAGTATTCTTTTCAGTTTAACTGACAAAACACAGTTTAGTATCATACATAAAATGTTGATTGCATATCAAGCATCTGATGATAATGAATGGTCTTCTATTAAATCATATAAGAATAATCAGAGTGTAAGTGTTCTTGATCATATTTGTATTTTTCATTAGTATCTGAACTTGTGCTCTGGTTTCTGTTATCATGTGGGCCTTGGGGTTGGGTTGAACAGTTGGTGTGATATAATGGAATGCATGATTTGACTCAGAAGTCTTAAATATAAATCCTGGTGTCACCCTTGCTACGTATATGAATGGTAAAGTAAAATCACCCCTTTGAGTCTACTTTTTACATGTATACCAGAGGGTTTTAACTAGGCTTACATAAAACTACCTTGTGACTCTAAATCCTATGACATAAATGTTCATAAATGCCTTATGTTGCTTCATGAAAAATATTTTACCTCCTACATTTCTTTCTTAGCTCTTTCAAAAAGTATTTTAAGAAACTAATAGGATTTCTCTCTACCTCCTACCCCGTTATTGCAGAAATAATCATTTCTGGAATCCTCTCACTCCTTAATTCATTTTAAGTGGTACATTATTTATAATAAGCATTGTGATCATTTACACCACATAGCACATTTTAAGGGTAAGTAGGTAGTGGTGAGTAGAAAAATACACATGTATTATTTTTGTGACTCAGTTGTTAATATGGCTATTAATGTCGTTCCATATAGCTGTTTGTCTAAGTGCTGAGTAAATTGCGGGCAATAATGAATATAGAGTATAGTTCAGTATTTTTTAGTGGTCACTTGCCATTTACAGCATCACTGGTGATGGTTTCAGAAGAGTTTTAAGGCTCATGGTGCTAAGGAACTTTATAGTGTAAATGATTAAACAATAAATATATGCCAGTGTGGCAAAAACACAGTACAAAAATTAACCTATAAAATGTAAGGCCATGCATAAAACATTTCTCTCTTGAAAGGCTTGTTATATGAGCCACTTCAGGATAGGCTACTAGAAGTGATTAAATTTGCGGTGTTATTTTGTTTTGTTTTTGTTTTTGTTTTGTTTTGTTTTGTTTCTGTTTTTGTTTTTTTTTTGATGTGAATAGAATGTTGGTCAGTATTCCTGAAAGGAATTGCAGTGTGACTTCCTCTGTATTCCTGTTTACTCTTTTTTATCAAGTTTTTGTTGTTTTAAACAAAGATACAGAACTATCAGAATATCTGCAAGGCTTTTTAAAAACATCTACCTTCTGCTGTCCTTGTAATTTCATCACAGTGAATTTCTTTTAGGTCAATTTGAATAAGCACTTTTAAAAAATCTATCATTCAAGAAGTAGTTCAGTCCATTTTAAATGGTCTGCTTGGAAACACACACACACACACATTTGTAGGACCTGGAAATTAATAAAAATACAACCCCAGCAACACATTGTATTCCAATGAGGATTGCATGTTAGTAAGGCTGTTAATAGGTCCAATAATTGTCAGGCTACAGAAAGTGGTAGGAACATGCCTAAGATATAGCTTTACCTCCTATCTCTGTTTTAGAGATGCTATTGAACATCTCTGAAGTATTTCTAGCAACTGGGCCTGGAGTCAGGAATAATTTAATTAAAATCCAACCTCAAATACTTTTTTTCAAAAAAAGTTGTATTTATTTAATTTTTAATTAATGGAATAAGCCAAGTTTTCCCATCACACTATAATAAAAAAGATGATTGCACATGAAACTGCAAATCTATTACATACAACTTGCTAGTCTTTTTAAAAATATAATATATTTATCATGTTGATTTCTTATTTTTGTTTTTCTTAATTCCCCCAACATCACCATAGATGGCTACCTTTAGACACAAATATGTGTGTATTTTTGTGTATATGTGTGTGTATGTTATATATATATATATATGTGTGTAATACACACACATACACATACATGCATACATATGTAAAATCATTCTATACACACTTATATTTATCAGTTCTTTATCTGGATGAAGATAGTATCTTCCTTTACACATCCTTTATACTCATATTGGTTTTTTTAAGTCCACATGACTTAGTGCTCAAAGTTGTTACTTTAAAACTGTTGTTTTCAATTGCTATTGTGTATATATAACCTCATCTTTGTTCTACTCATTTCACTCTTCATTATTTTGTGCAAGTCTACCATGTTTTTCTAAGATCATTGAGACTCATCATTTCTTGCAGCACAGTAGTATTCCATCACAAGTATATGCTATAACTTATTCAGTCAATCCTCAATTGATGGGCATCCCCACAATTTTCAGTTCTTTGCCACCACAAATATTTCAAAAGATGTAGGTACTTTTCCTTTTTTCCTAATCATATTTGTAAATAGACCTAGTAGTAGCATTGTTGGGTGAAAGGGTATATAAGCAGTTTAGTAACTCTTTGGGCATAATTCCAGATTGTTCTCTGAAATGATTGGATCAGTTCACAATTCTCAACAATGAATTAGTATCACAATTTTTCTACGTCCCCTCAAACAGCTGTTGCTTTCCCTTTCAATCATTTAACCATTCTGTTTAGTACAAAATGATATCTCAAGGTTGGTTTAATTTGCAGTTCTTTAATCAATAATTATTTAGAGTACTTACATGAACATAAAATATTCTGATATTTTTTATTGAGAAAGCTGCCTGTTCATATCCTTTGACCATTGCTCAATTGAGGAATGACTTGGATACTTATAGATTGACAATGTTCTTATATATTTGAGATATGACAAGTTTATTGATAATCTGTATTTGTTTTGCAATTTTGCTTTCCTTTTGATCTTGTTACATTTGTTTTATTGGCAGAGAAATTAAATTTAATGAAATAAAAATTATCTATTTTATACTCTATTCTCTCTTATTTATTCATAAATCATTTGCTTATCCATAGGTCAAATAAATAATATGTTCTGTGTTTTTCCAATTTGCCCATACTATCTGTTTTTATATCTAGGTCATGTATCCATTTAGACATTAGCGTCGTAAATGCTGTAAGATATTGGTTTCTGCCTAATTTCTGCCATACTACATTCTAGTTTTCCCAGCATTTTTTAATACATAGTGAATTCTTATCCCAAAATCTCAAGTCCTTTCACTTGTTCAATAAAAGGTGACAGTATTTATTTTCTATTACAGGTTGTATGTCTGCCCTTTTCCATTAATCTATCTTTCTTTTGTCATGCAATACCAGATAATTTTGATAATTATTGCTTTATAATATAGTTTAAGATCTGATACTGCTTAAACTGTTTCCTTTATATATTTTTTCATTAGTTCCTTTGATATTGTTGACTTTTTGTCCTTCCAAATGAATTGAGGTTTTTTTGTAATTTAGTTAAAAAAATGGCAATTTAATTGGAATGGCATTGAATATATACATCAATTTACGTAAAATTGTCATTTTTATTATATTGGCCCTGTCTGTCATGAACAATAAATATTTCCCCAATTTTTACATTAGTAGCTTCACTGAGAAAGCTACTTATCCTTTTTGACTCACTTTCATCAACTTTAAAATGAAGGTAATAATAGCACCTACCTTGCAGGGATGTTGTGATGATTAAATGAGATCTTATCTGTAAAGCACTTATTGAAGTGCCTGGGAATGGTAGGCACTATATAAATGTTCATTCTCATTTCTATTTTCTTCTGGATCCTTACCCTTACCCTCTTCACACTCCTTATTATGGTCTTCCAGTGTGTACATCTAATCCAACAATCATGTATTAAATGCCTATCAAGTCACCAATCAAATACCATCCATTAAGTACTTACCGTATCTATCCCAGGTAATGTGCTAAATGCTAGGGAAACAGAGAAAAGCAGAAATATAGTCTCCACCTTTGGGATCCCATATCTTAATTGGGAGATAATATGCAAAGAACCATGTATAAAGAACAATCACAAAGTGTAAATCCATCTTAATTGTAGAAAAAAAAGGAATTGAAATGGGGGCAGAAGTGTGGAAAGGTGTCTTACAAAGGGTGGCATTTGATGTAAGTTTTGAGGGAGGTTAGGAGGTAAAGATTAGGTAGAAAAACCTTTCACGATATCCAATGAAAAGGCATGGATTATATGGAAGGTCCTGTGTGGATAAATAGCAAGGTAACTTTTGATGGATCAAAGAGTGAAGTAAAGCATTAGAAAACTGAAAATGTAAAGATGGTTCAGATTGTGAAGGGCTTTAAAAGCCAAATGAAGAACTTTGTATTTGATTCAGTAGGTAGTGTGGAGCCATCGGAATTAATTGAATAGGGAGAAGCTTCTATGCCTACCTCAGGAAGCAAAATGAAAAAGAAAGAAATCTCTTCACTCAAGAATTTGAGTTGTATATTTTAAGCTTTCAATGTGTACTTACAGGCAGAGACTTATATCACCGAATCACAGATTCTGAGATCTAGAAAAGACCTCAAAGATTCAAAACCTATGTGAAGTATGAGCACCATCAAAACACAAATTATTTCTACAACATCTGTGTAAATGAATTTTTAGCCCATGTTTTAAGATGTCCAATCATGGGGAAGTTACCATCTCCTGAGGTAGCACTTTCTATGTTTGGACAGCACAAATTGTTAGGAAATTTTCTTTTCAATAGAGGCAAATATATGAATCCTTGTAATTTCCTCAGAATTGTTCTATTATTGCCCTCTGAGGACATGCAAGATAATTCTATCCTTTATAAAAGGAGACTGCCAAAATATTTCAAACAGGTACACAGATTAAATGTAATCATTTGTGGAGAGAAGCAACCACTATGGTTATCGTAAAAGGATTCATGAAGAATGTGGTACCTGACCGGAGCCTTAAAAAAGTTGAGAAAGGTTTTGTCTTGAAGAGAACATGCGTGGGGTATATTGCAGGTATGGGGTATGGTTGTATAAGTGCATGAAGTTGTGAAATGGAGGAATAAATTCCAGGAATAGATAGTAGATCAGGCTATCTAAAAGAGAGTGTGTGAGGGGGAAAATGTATGGTAAAGTAAGTTTGAATTGGATTTTCAAAGGCTTCATAAACCTGACTCAGAATTCTGTAGTTTATTCTAGGGAAAATGTGAAAAAGCTTTTGAGTAGGGGGTTGATATTCTTAGATGTATACTTAGGGAAGATAATTTTAGTAAATAATAGTAGATTGAACAGTGAGGAGACTGGATTCACTTGTTGTCAGTCACTCATTTGTATCTGACTCTGTGACTCTGTGGACCAATGCCAATTGTGGAGCATGCCAATATTGTGCATGGGAATTTTTTGGTAAACATACTGAAGCTGTTTACCATTTCCTTCTTCAGTGGATTAAGTTAAATAGAATTTTAATTAGGAGCCTATCATAATGGTCTGGGGAAATGGGATAATAACTTGAAGAGTGACATAATCAAGTGAAGACTTGTTCTTTAAAAAGGATGGGGTAATGTACCCATGATTTTTTGTTTTTACCAAATTTCTTTGTAGTGCTTTACATTTTGGCAAACGACTTTATCTGGGGTATTTTATTTTATTTTCCTAACACTATGGATAGTTCAAGCAATAATATTAAATGAGCATTTATTTAGTGTCTGCTTTGGAAATTGTCCTAAGTATAGTGAATACAAATACCATAAAAAGAATGACAGACTTTGCTCTCAAGGAGCTCACAATCTACTGAGGGAAGACAACACACAAGAGGAAGCTGAACAGTGGGTATGGAGGCAAAGAAGAGATACCTGGCATGGGGGCATGAATAGGAAGTCCAGAGGAGTACATCCCGATGGGAAAGGAAGAGATGACTCTTCTGGGTTCTCCTCTTTAAATAGAAGTCTGGTGATGAACTCTACTGCACTTTTCATTCAGAGTAATCCTAGGATCAGAGGATACTCATGAATTGTGTATCCCAAAATCAGTGCAGATATTATTATTATTCCCATATTAGAGATGGAGAGACTGGCGTATTGCAATGAATTTACTTATGAAAACTGTGAAATAATAAAATGAGTTTGAGGAACCAATCCACATCTTCTGAGTGCAAAATCAGTGCTTTTCCTCCCATACTGTTAATACATCCTACTTCCACTATTGTACAGTTGATGTGTTTAATACAAATGGTGGATTTCCATTTCCTCCATTGAGATCATTGATTGGATCCTAACTTCATTACAAACACTTTGCTTTCTTCCAGATTTTGGCTCTGTAAATTTGATGAGCAGAATGTCTCCTGTTTTCATATAAATCATTGATTAAAAAAAAGGGAAGTATTTAAAAACTCAAAAGGCAGTTCCTTCCTTGACTACTTTCCTCTACAAAAACACTCCTTAGTCTTTGTTGGATAGGATGAAGCAGATAAAAAGCTACATATCACACATGCTATATAATATTCCATTATTAATTATAATATCTATATCTCTAGTCCATAATGGTGTCATGTTAGATCTTGCCAAATGTCTTGCTGAAATCTAGGTATACCTCCAAGTAGATGGCATCCCTTGATCTAGTAATGCTGTCAAATAAGGAAATAAAGCTATTTTTTTGTGACTTTATCTTAATGGTGCCTTACTATTTCCTAGTGACTACTGTTGATTGTTCTTCAGTTGAACAAATTTATGTTGCTATGGGAAATATGTTTCAAATCTAAATGTAGATTGACGTGAACAAGAGATTATTCCCTCCCTCCAACAGTCCTTTTCATCTTGGGATCTCTATGTATCAAGAGGTTCCTGAGGTCTGTGACCCCATAAGTAAAATGTGACAGTTCTGTGCAAAAAATATAGTTTCTTATAGGATTGGCCTGGATGAACTGGATAAAGTACACTTACTCACTAGGGCCAGAGACTGAAAAGTATTTAAAAAAAAAAACTTAGAAGATAAACATTACGGCAGAAATTTTATTCGCTCTCCACTTTGCAAAGTGCCAGGTTATATTAGCAGGTAGAGCAGCTAGGTGTTATAATAGATAGAGTGCTGGTCCTGGAGTCAGGAAGACATCTCTGTGAGTTCAAATCTGGCCTCAGACCGTAATTAGTTGTGTGAGCCAGTGTAAGGCACTTCACCTCTATTTACCTTGGTTTTCCCCATTTGTAAAATGAGCTGAAGAATGGAACAGCAAACAACTTCAATATTGTTGTGTAGAATACCCCAAACGGGATCATGAAGAGTCAGACATGGTTAAATGACTGAACAACTAGTAGCAGAAAACTTCTTTCTGGAGTGATCCAGTTCATTTAATTGCCATTAAAATTGTTTTTAGCATTTGCAATGTGTAACATCATTATGGAAATATCATTTAGCAATCAGGTCTAGGAGCTAGAGTTTTTGTAGCCTCAGGCGCAGTGATGGTATGAATTAGAGGGCTAGATAGAAATTTGTCTATTGACAAGTACTGACTCTATGAGTATGAGCAAGTCATTAAGCCTTAGTTTCCTCATGTTTAAAGTAAAGATAAAGATATTTGTAACTGCTGCTGCCCAGGCTGAGAGGAGCCAATGGATGTAAAGTAATGGACTTTATAAACTTTAAAATGCTTTATATTGCCTATCATTATTTGTGCTTTTTGCATGATTTCGTGATGGTTTTCATTTGGACTTCTGATGGATGCTTCTATCCCATGCCCAATGTTCCAGGAAATTTTTCAGAAGGGGGGAAAATACCTTGGGAGAAGTAGAGGGATTGAGGTTCCTATTCAATGTGGGTAGTAGAGAAGCCATATTATGGAAATAGTATTATTTTCAAGGCACTGCCGACTTGTGGAAAGTTCCTTATGTGGCTGTCTTGTCTGAACAAAATCTTGAGGTAAATAAATTTATTTAAGTGAAAAAACCGAACCATATCACTGATGTGGACAAGCAAAGAGTGCTCTGGGATGTGATACACCTTGGCAAGGATTCCCGATAGCAAGGTTAGCGACTGAATTTCTTTCATATGTAATGTTTTGCTTTTAAGGCCCCGAATGTGGGTGTCGGGTCATTTGGATGACTTGATTATATGATGGGAGGTGGGGAGGGAGAAAATCCTTTAACTCAACTTCACACTTCATTTGAACAGTGGTGAAACTTTGTTAGACTGAAGGAGCTCACTCAACATGCCTATACATTTATCACTTTGTGCATTAAATAAGTGTGAAAGTGGAAAAAGCATGAAAAGACAAAAAAGAGAACTTGAAAGACTAGGCTGGTGATTGTGCTGATGGATTTTCATCCCCGGATTAATTTTTGACTGATATGACATTCACTGAATTTCCTTATCCATGATTCCAGTGAGAGTACTTGTCAAGGACTGAGCCAGTCAGTGTGTGCCCTTTTGAATAAATTAGGTTTTATTTTAATTGCTTTGCAAAATAGTTGCTGCACTATCTTCCTAGCAGGTTTTATTTGGTAGCTGTCATAGATGACTCAGGGCTTGAGGTGGGAGAAAAAGGAACTTCAGTTTTCACTTTAGCCTCATCCCACTCTCCTTGCCTAACTACCCATTATAGTTCTCAGCATTATCAGTTACAACTCTGAGTGGTACTGGACTGAGTAAAATGAGAGACTGTGGTGAAATGGAAAGAAATGAGCTTGAAGGGCTATCCTTGAATGTACCAGATTGTGTGTATATGAGCATATTTTTTGTTTTTGTTTTGGAAACTGGCAAACATACCTATTTTGCTGAGGTTAGAAATGCATCCATCTGAGTCCTGCTGCTGTTTTTAGCACGGAAACTTTGACCTATTTTGTTTCTGTTCTGGGGAGGTTTGTTCCTCCTTAAGGGGCTTGGTAGCCCCCTGCTCTTAGGACTGTACGGTATTGTTGCCAGACTTCATGCAGATACCTGATCTTAGATGCCTTTGCTGTACTGTATCAAGTATAAGTGATCTAACAACCTTAGGTTCCCTCATAGAGGGGAGCACTTGTGTGTATCACCATACGTGCTTCAGACCACACTTGGAAGTGTGGTTCTGCCACTTATTCCATGTGTGACTTTGAATATAATACTTAACATTTCTGGATCTAATTTTCTACCTCATCATTGAAATGAGGGGGTAGAAATTTGTTATTCATTCATTTTTTAGTCATGTCTGACCCTTAGTGACTCCATTTGGGGTTTTCTTGGTAAGGACACTGGAGTATTTTGCAATTTCCTTTTCCATATCAATTTATAAATGAGGAAATTGAACCCAACAAGGTTAAGTGATTTGCCTAGGGGTCACACAGCTAGTAAGGATATGAGGCTGAATTTGAATTCAGGTCCTCCTGACTCCAGGGTCTTATCTCTTTTCACCTGGCTCCCTTAAAGTTTCCTTGTAGCTTTAGATCTATGATTCTTTGATCATTTGATTAGGAGAAGCAAGAAGGGCTAGAATGGTGCTTCTCAGACAGCTAGCATGTACTCACAAGTATGGATGCTAAAGGAAATCCAAGCAAAGGAGAATCAGAGCTCTAACATTTAGATACACACACGCGTGTGTGAGTGTATCTTTATACATATATACACATACGTATTTATACACATATACATATAAGGTTATATATGCTTTTATACATCACTACAAAGCATTCCTCTAGATATCCTGGTTAAGAGGCATAGGATAATAAATTTAGATATGGAAGAGAAATTATAAATTGTCTAGTCCAGGGGTCCAAACATTTTGTGTGTGTGTTCTGGATCCCTTTAGCAGTGTGAACTCCTCAAAAAAAAATTTCTTTTTAAATCCATAAAACAAAATATGGAGTATTTCAAAAGAAGATTATTATATTTAATTGTAGTTATTAACATATTAAAAAAAGTTCATGGAATACAAATTAATACAAGTTTGGTATGGTGCAAACCCTTTGTTTTACAAATGAGTTGCCCAAGGTCCCACGGATAATAACTGATAGAGTCAAGATTGAGACCCAAGTAGTCAGTTTATCTAGTTTCATTCTTTTTGCACCCTACCATCATGAATCTGAATCAAGAAAAAGTTAAATTGTGTTTAGTATATTCTGGTTTTTTTTTAAATTTTTTTTTCCGTATACTTTTGAGTTGAAAATTTTTTCTCCCTTTTTCTCCCCCCCCACCCTCCCCAAGATGGCACACAATCTGACATAGGCTTTACATTTACATACCCATTAAACATATTTTCACATTAGTGAAGTTGTAAGTAAAAATTAAAACCAAAAGAAGGAACCATGAGAAAGATGAAACAACATTCAACTTAAGGTAAAAATAAGTGAGAGCGATTCGACTTCCACAGTTCTTTCTTTGGATGTGGACAGCATTTTCCATCCCGAGGCATCTGGAGATGTCTTAGATCCTCGTAATGCTGAGAAGGGTTCAGTTTAACATTCTTAGTCATTGCATACCGTGGCTGCTATTGTATACAAGTCCTGTGGGTTCTGCTCACTTCACTCAGCATCAGACCATATAAGTCTTCCCAGGTTTTTAGTATTCCATTACATTCATATACCACAACTTGCTCAGCCATTCTCCATACATATACAGCATGTCTAATATACACACATGTATGTTTGCTTATATGTGTATGTGTTTTCTCTCTCTCTCTCTCTCTCTCTCTCTCTCTCTCTCTCTCTCTCTCACACACACACACACACACACACACACACACACATACAACCAAGTCTGGTAGTTTGAGTCCTTGTTCCATCTGAGGAGCTCATTATAGTTTGGGAGTGTATGACTATAATATGTTGTTTTATATTAAATAATTAAATCTTGTGATCAAAGACACTGAGTAATGAGACAGCTATTCCATATAGTATGTTGCCTTTTTTAAATATCCCAAAAAAGCTCTTAATTCAAAGATTACTGCAAAAATAAACATATGCTGTGTAAAGGTCATAGTAAATGAAATACCAATTTAAAGAGTTTGAATAAATAAGTATAAAATTCTAAGTTACTTCTCTATTTTCTGAGTCAAGATATCCATTGTGATGCCTATATTGGGACTTTGAATTTGAAATAATCCCTAAAATCATTAGTTGGTATCATGATAGATAGATTCAAAGTATTTGTTTTCTAAAAGATTAAGAAGCTTCCTTATTTCCATCTTTATTATATTGCTGACCTGCCTAAGAATCAAATCTTTAGGTACTTACTTTCTAATATTAGCTAATATGCTTACTGGAGCTATCTTCGGCTAACTAGACTAGGCTGAAAACTAAGTTATTTGTACTTCCTCACTTGAAGGCCTCATTCTTCAAACTCTTTTTTTGTCCCCCCCCCAAAAAAAAAACCCAGAAAAAATGGAGAAATTAATCTCTCATTTTCTACCTCCCAAAATGTTTAAAAGAAAAAGAAGTGTCTTTCCCTGAAGATATCCCTGGGAGAATTACCTGGGCTTCACATTTTCTCCTGCTTTCCCCATGCCTGTTTTCATATGTATTTCCATGTATCTCTTTATCAAAGCAGTTTTCTCAATAGTTAACATTAGATCTGCTGCACAGTGGATAGAGCAATGGGCTTGGAATTAGGAAGAGTCACCTTAGTGAATTCCAATCCAGCCTTAGACACTTACTAGCTGTGTTACTTTGAGGAAGTCATTTAACCCTGGTTGCCTCATGTGTAAAATGAGCTGGAGAAGGAAATGACAAAACTATTCCAGTATCTTTGGCAACAAAATCCCAAATGAGGTCATGAAGAGTTGGACACAAGTGAAATGACTAAAAAACAATATTCTACAGCCCCCTGATCGCAGAAGTTTTAAATTTTTATTTTTCCAAGCTCTTTATGCATTTTAGGACACGTAGACCACACTAAAACATCACCATCATCCAGTGAAGCCTGTCATTTACATAAGAGATTGATGATTGTCATAGTGGAAAGAATGCTTGAATTGGAGGCTGGAAGGCCTGAGTCCATCCTCAGAAAATTATTAGTTATATGTAACCTTGAGTAAGTCACACAATCTCTATTGTCTTCAGTTTCTTCATTTTTAAAATGATAATTATAGCACTTAAACTTGCAGATTTGCTATAAGGATTAATTCAGATAATATTTATAAATAGTTTCACAAACTTTAAAGTGATATAGAAATCTGAGAATTTAGTTTTATTTTCCATGTAGAAAATATAGTTTTATCCTTCAATAATTCACTCGATCCAATTATTATCAGACCCCTCTCCAGTTACACAGCACAAGTGATCTATACCTTCTCATATTGGGAGTTACCCATGTTTTCCCATCATGCTGGAGGACTTTCATTAAGTCTCTTTAACCTTCACAACTACCATTGAATCACATATATATAGTTTACATGTCAATCTTTGCTTTTGCTTTGTGATTGGTCCACCGTTTTTTCTGGCCGTGCATTTTAATGATATACTTAAATTTCTTCTTGCATGCAAGCCATTATTCACACAGCATGTTGTCCAAAGTTTGTATTTGTCCTCTGAATCACCTGTAGAGATTGTGATATTTCATGGCTGTCATTCTATCCCAAGGCCATAACTTAAACTGCTATCAAACAACTTAAGGATTTGCTAAGACTTGAATTTAGGAGTAATATATGGAAAAACTTCATAAAATTAGTGTTATCCCAATATGGAATACATTGGTGATGTGGCATTTATGTCTCTCCCTTTTGTCATTCCCCTATGGATTGCATGTAGTCAT
This sequence comes from Phascolarctos cinereus, assembly GCF_003287225.1. NCBI lineage: Eukaryota > Metazoa > Chordata > Mammalia > Diprotodontia > Phascolarctidae > Phascolarctos > Phascolarctos cinereus. Next base: position 18,029 of record NW_027555504.1, read on the forward strand.
CTTTATGACTATAGAAAGAGTTTATGTCACTGTGTGTATTATCTGCCAGTGGAGTGTAATAACTGAATTGCCTATGATTTGGGAATTAACTCAAAATTCCAACCCACTAACCTATATGTAGTGGGGGTAGAGCATGGAGATAATCTTCCTAAGATTCTACTGAGTCTGTACTGGTCATTGGAAGGTATTTGCCTAGGTTGCTGTGTCTTACGTCAAGCCCATATGGTGGCATTAAGTTGCTTAGTTAAACCTTTCATGTCTTAGTCCAAAGTAACTCTAAGGACACAAAAGGAAATATTTCTCCAAATAATAAAATATGAAATCTGCTTTCTGTGTTTGGTTCATGAACCCCAACCACATTTTAGGTTTCCTTGTCTCTATTCAGTGCCCACTACATTTATGTTTTTGAAGAGTTTTCTGAATCTTTTCACTTCCACCTTTGTTGGTCTGAATTTAAGTTGTTCTCATAGTACCACATCTTCTGGTAGGCACTGGTCATGGCTTCTTTACTGCTCTGTGTGCTCCAGATACTGAATTTTCTCATCTTTTGCAAGCAGCACTGGACACTCCTTTCTCTGGAATGTTCGACCCTTCTTCTTCTTCTTCTTCTTCTCCTCCTTCTTCTCCTCCTCCTCCTTCTTCTTCTCCTCCTCCTCCTTCTTCTTCTCCTCCTCCTCCTCCTCCTCCTCCTCCTCCTCCTCCTCCCTCCTCTTCTTCTTCTTCTCTTCTTCTTCTTCTTCTTCTTCTTCTTCTTCTTCTTCTTCTTCTTCTTCTTCTTCTTCTTCAGCAATCAGGGTTAAATGACTTGCCCAAGGTCACACACCTAGTAAATGTTAAGTATCTGAGGCAGGATTTCAATTCAGGTCCTCCAGACTCCAAGTACAGAGCACTATTCACTGCCCCTCATAGCTGCCCAAACCCTTCCCAAGTAAGGCCATACTGTGATAAATAATCTTTCCTTTTCTCTCTCCTGGCACTAGATTTCCATAGTTCTTTTTTGCCCTTAGCATTCCATGCCACTGAACATATACTTCACCCCTTTTAGTTTCCCTTTTTGTATTATTTTTCTCCATTATGAAGTTCCTCTAAGCAAAGACTACTTTGCTTATATTTATCTGACTAGTCTCCCTCTCACTCTCTCTCTCTCTCTCTCTCTCTCTCTCTCTTCTCTCTCTCTCTCTCCCCCTCCCCCTCATGGAATCCTAGGAAAGTAAGGTCATTGAATAGAAGAAAGTGAACAGCTGAGGACAAAGGGTAAGGATAGTTCATTTCTCTCATATCACGTGTTACACACAGGGCAGGGAAATTTTTGTGCTATTTCTGTCCTAGAAAGGATTGGTGCAGTCTTTTTTTCTGTAGACATCTATGATCTTTTCATATTCTTATAGTGACAAAGAAAAACAAGGACAACCCCTGCATGTTTAATTGAGCCACTGTGGGAAATTTATGGGAAATAGGGGCTATAGTTAAGTAGGATGGGCAGGCACAGATAAGAGTAGAATTATAGATCCATCTGAGTATTGGGCAGGGTTCATAATTGCACAAATTTTGCATTACTTTGGAATGGGTTTGTGTTTTTTCTTCTTCCCATGTTGATAGAATCCCCACCATTTGTGATGAATATATGTGGAGGAAAAGAATTTTGTCTGAGACATGTTTGTGTAGGGACAGGCTGAGCCTAGGAAAATTGATCTTCACCAGTCAATTCCTTATGGTGATATAAGTCTCTTAGGTACAACCATTCTAAAATGGTTTATCTAATAGAAAATACTTTTTTTTTCCCCAAGAATCACATCAGGAGTAATAAATTCCAGAAAATATTGTGCATTTTGTGTGTAAGTGTCTGGTGGAAATAAATTGCATAAAGAAGTAGATGGTTCAGAAACGTAGTTCTTATTTTCCATTTTCTACACTTTAGATATAATATTGAGAGATTTTGTTACATAGTGGTTAGAGGGCTGGCCTTGGAGTCCCAAATCTTTGAATTTGTATATTGCCTCTAACGCATACTGACTGTGAGACCATTTAGTTCTTTGTATCCCAGCATCTCTGTAAGTTCATAGCTTATAGAGGAGTTGCTAAATTCTATCTGTAGAGAGAATGTTCACCCTGATTCCCACACGTTGATGAAAATCATAGTCTTATACTCCAAAAATTACAATTTTTACATGTCTCTCAAGTACTGAGTTCTTCACATGTTAGTAACTTTGTAGAATTACTTGGAAATTCCAAAGATGCATAGGTCTCCTACAATAATCCTAACAATTCTGCTACCCAGACTAATATGGAGGGCAGTACTAAGAAGGGAGTTATAATACTCGATGACCTCAGAAAATTGTCTTGTTTGTCTGGGTTGAAAAAAGGCCATAATGATTATTTACAGCATACTTTATTATTTCATATTAAATTGCACTAAGCAAAAAGCTAGTAATTTATTAAATTCCCTCCATGTATGCTTCCTACTATTAATAAGCAACATCCCTCTACAGGCTCTAGGAAAAAAAATAGGATTGTATTGTTATTCAAACAGAGACTAAATAAAATCATCAAAATCAGAATTATTTTCTAGCACCTAATTTTAGTAAGGATAGTATTGTAAGGTGGAAGAGGAGCCCCATTTTGTCACTAGTTAGTCCCACCAGGGGGGTGGAAAACATTTAAGAACATACTGGCCATTATATAGAAATATAGTAAAGGTTTACAGAGGATATAATTCCATCCCTAACACTTGCGATACAAAGTATACTGAAGTCTTTGTCATAAATGCATACTAGTTTCTAGGAAGCTACTCGTGGTATTTCTGAATGTTGTGATTATTATTGATTCTCAGGTTTATGAAGAATATCTGTAATCAGCACAGTAGGTTGGCTACATAATTGGGTGAGCACTGTGCGACTTCCAACTCATAAGCATATGTGAACCAATAAACCAGATGGCATCAAAAACAATTAAAGATACTATCTTTAAAAATAAATGTCACAAGAGAGACAAAGCGAGATATTAGTGGGATGCTTATCTGGTAATTAAAACAATGAGCTGAATGAACAGGAAGAAAAGGTGGACACTAAAAAAATGGAAAAGAATCAGAAAAGAAGCTTATGGTGAGATACAAAATGAATGTTACATATTTATAAAAGTCTAGGAGCCTGGGACTTCATGACAGAGCCTTGTTCTACGTGCACTATGAATTTTCATTCATCACCAAAACCACCATTAGTATTGTCACCAACATCAATCTTTTTTCTATCATTCCTTAACTTTGTAGTCCCATTGCCAGACTTCCACTCACTGTACCATTACAACAGTCTTCCAACCTGCCTTTCCATCTCTTCTTTATTTCTGTGGCTTTCCACTGATCAAGATTATTGGTCTCCTCAAACGTATTCATTGAAAGGCTCTAACACTCCTTTTCTCAAAAACTTCAATGGCTTTCTTTTACTTATCTCCTAAAATACCTCCTTTACCTGACCTTTGATCCCTTCTGCAATCTGGTACCTTTCAAGGCTTGTCTCATACCTCTACCTGCCACATATTCTACCCTCTAGCCAAACTGAAAGCTGTCCCTTGAACCTTTCTCTTTATACTTTACCCTTAAAGCAATTTGGTTTATATTCTTCCCTAGGTTTAGAATATCTTCCCTGCCCTTCTTTGCCTGTTAATCCAACCCATCCTTTGGAACCAGATTCACAAGTGAACCTCAGAATGATTGTATGTAGTCAGAAATAGACTTCTGCCCCCCGAGCTTCACACAGAACTCTTAGCCTAATGGATTCATCACTTGTTTGGTTTGCATCATCTTCATTTTTGCTAATATTCCTCTAGGAGATTATGAGTTCTATGAATTCAGTGGCTGTGTATTACAAAATATTTACCTCCTTCCCGCTCCTAGAACAGGTCTCTCTATATTTTAAAAATGGTAGCTGAATTAAATTGAATGCCTACTGACTGTAAGTTAGTAAACCACTTATTTGGGGGGAATATGAAGGTATTCAAGTCCATGAAGATTGTACAATCTTGTTGAAGATTGTGAGAGGACATAGACCTAAGTTTTAGCTGCAAGGTTAGAAAGCAATTAATGTGAAAGTTAAAATTTGTATGAGAGTCTTGGAATAGCTGACCTCTTATATGCTTTCCAACCCCAAACTTATGATAAAAAGGTGACAATATGGCAGGAACTGTGAACTTTGTATGGAATGCTATGTGTCTACAATCATCTAGATTGTATTACCAAAATGCACCCCTATTTACCCAATAGAACTATCAACAAATGAAAAGGATTTTAAAGTTAGAATGGACCCTCAAGGTCATCTAGGCCAGCCCCTTAGTTCTATGGATCAGTGATTGAGGTCCAGAGATTTGAGGTGATTTACTGAAATTCACACGAGTTGCAAATGGAAGAGGCAGCAGTGAAATTCATACTTTCTAATCCCCAAATTAGCTCACTTTCTACTATACCACTCTGCCTCTTTTAATAGTTGTTCTAATGGAAACTATGGAGGGAGAATTGGACCTGGAGCCAGGTAGACTCCTCTTCCTGAGTTGAGATCTGGCTTCAGAAACTTAGAGTGTATATGAGCCTGCAGTGGTCACTTAACTGTGTTTGCCACCGTGTATTTATCTGTAAAATGAGCTGGAGAATGAAATGCAAAATTACACCAGAATCTTTGCCAAGAAAACTCAAAATGGGGTCACAATAGAATAGGACCCAAGAGAAAATGAATGAAGAAAAACGCAGACAAGGAGTTCTCCAGTGAGAATTTTAGCCATTTGGATTGAGTTAAAGGACGAAAAGGGGAGAAAACAGGGAAATTTAGACTTCTCAGCATGTAGGGCAAGAGAAGTTATGCCAACTACAGCATTATATTACAGTCGGCTCATGCTTTCACAGACAGTAAAAGAAATCTCCCTTCTGTAATGATGACCACATGTCTAAGTGCACATAGGTACTTAGTTAAATTAACACTAGGTTTTGTAGATCACACGCAATAGATATAATATATGTATGGATGATGCTATGATTGGTATTTATAAGATATATTGCTAAGAATTTGTGGTCATCCACATGCTTCTCAATAACTATTTTAAGTAAAAATGAAAATCCTCCATAAATCAGCACTCTGTATGTGTATTTCTGTGTTTCCTTTTGTGTGTATTCATGGATAAATTAGACCCAGAGGACTCTTTAGTAATGTACTATGGCATATAATATTTACAATGGCTTTGCTAGATTCTGTGGCTTCTCTGATGTTTCTTCAGGGGCATATTTTTGTCTTCATCTGAGTGGTTTGATACCCTGTTGTTGATAGTTTTCAAAACTAGTTTAATAAATACTTTATTGACTAATTTAAGGAATCAGTACTTCACAAAGTTATGATTTCATTTGTCTTAAGGTGAACATAGAAATTGTTAATGAGCATGCACTTCTATCATTTTAAGTAGATAGATGCCTTCAATGTAAGAAAAAAAATTGAGATACATGCAATTAAGATAGGAAAGAAGAAAAAAAATCATCTTATTGAAGAAGGGGAATACACCATCAAATTATAGTGGAAAGAGAAGAAGATTAGTCATCAGAAGTCCAGAATCCTAATCCTTGTTCAATCCCTTCCAAGATTACAATAGACACTTAATTCTTTTGAATGTTGGCCAGCCTTGGGCAATCCACATAGACAATTGTCCATGGATTCTGCTTAGACTTTGTTGTTGAACCACTATCATGCTCTTCGTAGGGGCCTTAAAGTCTCTCTAGTTGTAGTTACTCAGTTTACAAATGACAGAATTGAGGGTAAAGAAGTTAAGAGGCTTGTTGAAGATTGTACTAATAGGAAGTAATGGAAGAGGGATCTGAACCCAGGTCCTCTGACTCCAGAGATTCCATTTTTCATGTACTAAGATAATTTGGGGAATTTGGAAGTAAGACACAAATCCTCTGTCTTCTGAATGCATGCTTGGGAATTGCCATTTTCCTACCAGTCATTTCCTTTGTCTCCTTGGGGTAAAAGCAGAAATAGGAATTTGAGTCGGTCTTGATCCCTTTGATAGCTTTTATAATATAGTAGAATATTCTAAGTGATGCAGTGGAGAGAATGCTGGGCCTAGAGTCAGGAAGACCTGAGTTCAAATTGGGTCTGAGACACTTGTTAGTGGTGTGACCTTGGGCAAGTCAGTTAATAGTGTTTGCCTCAGTTTCCTCATCTGCAAAATGAAGTGGAGAAGAAAGTGGTGACAGCACTCTTAGTATCTTTGCCAAGAAAAGTCAAAATGGTGTTATGAAGAGTCAGACACATCTGAAATAACTGTACAACAACAAAAGAATCTTCATAGAAGTCAGTACTTTAATGTGATTGGTACCAAAATTGGTTGGTTTTATATTGCTACTGAGGGATGTAAGCAAATTTTATTTTTATTTTTAATGGAGGGGAGGGGTAGAATCAAGGAAAGGCTTATTCATTACAGTGTATTTCTTCTAGTGGAAATCCCTTTTCTCATGTGCTCCGAAAAAAGTTGTTAAATAGGTGGAGGACTGATGAGGGATATATATACACATTCAGCTATTGTAAGAGAAGTGCATTTCTTTAGTTTCAAAATGTAATCGAAATTGTTGGAGTCTTAGTAAAGTCTGGGGGGTTTCACTTCCAAAGTTAGATTCCCAAAAAGGTGTGTATGTCTGTATGTCTTTTCAGTTTGTCCCAGGTCATTGAGGGTTGTTTTGCATGTTTTGTTTTGTTTTTTTTTTTTTTTGGTGATGGGGGGGTTGGTTTTCAAGAATATCATTGGATACCTTGGTTGGGTATGGTAATGAACAGAGTGCAACTCAATGAAAAAGACTATTATTGCTGGCTGAGGAGTTGAGATCTGGACCTAGTGATATCCCTGGTATTAACAGTGGCTTGAGCATGGGCAGATCACTCACACATTCTGGACCTTGTCTTCTCTCTATATAGAGAGGATCCTACTACTTGTTCTTAAAGGGCCAGTTCCACTCTCACGTTCTATGGTTCCCACATCCTAGAATCTCTAGAAAATAAATTATTGAAATTTATTGCCTTGATTCAACTATTTCCTGTCATTAATGCAGTGTATATCTTTTTCTCATTTACATGTGTATGTTGGAATTTTTTTTCTGGCTGCCTACTAATGATGTGGAAAATTAATTGTACTTAATAGAGTGGTTTGCATCTTTGTTGCTGTTTGGTTTTTTTCAGTCATGTTGAACTCTTCGTGAACCTATTTGGGTTTTTCTTGGCTAAGATACAAGAGTGTTTTTTTGCCATTTCCTTCTCTAGGTCATTTTACAGCTGAGAAAATTGAAGCGAACAGGGTTTAGAGACTTGCTCAGGGTGACATAGCTAGTATGTGCTGGCAGTTTTGAATTCAGGTCTTCCTGATTCCAGGTAGAGCACTCTATCCACTGATCCCTCTGGCTGCATATAAGGATGTTCAATAAATGCTTTCTGACTGATTAAAAATAAAGGATAACAAATGCTATCTAAAATACCATTTCTTTAGCTTTATTTGTATTTACTTTTAAGTCTTTCCAACTCATAAGGGATTTTTAAAAAATCTACAATGGAAAAAATGTTTACTTAATATTACTAAATAAAATGAAACTGTAGTTTTGATTATTTCCTTACAGAAGAAAGTGTGATACCAAGTAGTACAAAACACTTGAAAGTCAGTGTTGAACTGGAAAGCTCAGACTTTAAGAAAATGTATGTATGTATATATGTGTATTTGTGGAGACAAATACACATGTGGAAGTGGTCAGTGATGAGTATATATACTCTATGATATTTATATGTTTAACTATGCATTCCCCTAAAACTTTTTAATTCATATTCTTACAAAGTAAATCATACATGAAACAAAGAAGTAAAGCTGGCTATTTAAAGAAATTTACATTGAGTTTTCCATTTACATATCTTGTTGTACCGAGAAATCAGTGAGTTGAGATCCAGGCGTAATTTAAGATGTGGATTTATTAGTGCGCGGCTGCCAGGGGTATTTACATCCAAATCAAGCAGCCCTGATCAGGGGTCAAGCTAGGGTTTATATAGAAAAGTGCATGGGAAAGAAATGTGAGGAACACTGATGAGGTAATCCAAAGATGCAGGTGTCTTTGGGGCTATGGATGAGAAAGTACAGGGAGTATACAGGACAGGGAGGGGGAGGGATCTTTGAAATCTGGCAAGAGGAAGAGTTCTTGGGCTGGTCAAGGACACCCCTCTCCCTCTGTCTTGATGAGAGAATGCTCTGCAACAAGGGAAAGCTTTCTCGCAACACAGGAACTTACTGAGGAATTGGGAGGCTTCCAGAGACATGATCTGAGGGCTGGGGCCTGAGCAGCCCAGCTCTGTGTAGCTTTATCAGGGAGAGATAAGGGTCATGCTGAGGCCCATGCATGAATAACTGCTAGGCACAGTGTCCTTGAGCTGGGGAATGGTTGTTAGAGACAGTGTTTCTGAGACTAGGAAGAAATTGGGGCACAAGCACAAGCACCCAAGCACCCCATTATTATGGATCAGAGATCACACAAACCAGACCAGGTGTCCTGGTCTCTGGTACAAGCATAATTATCTAAAGCAATTATGTTGCAAGCTTTCTTATCCATTTGCACTGGAGGTATGGGCTATGCTGAGCTATGCAAGAGTACATTTCACTACTGTTTAGATTTAGGAGGAAAGAGGTCTTGGGCAAGATTAAGCACCAACTTTTGATTTCCATAGCTTAAAGGGCCCTACTACCTAAATGGCAAAATAATGTTCTGTATTACAATATCAATTTTATATTGGGTTTATATATAGATAGATAGATAGTTTTAAAATACAGAATGCTATGCCAGGACCATTGTCTGTTTACAAAATCGTGGAGGTATCTGCAAAAAGCGTCATCATCGCTTTCCCAATGCTGAGAAAACCTGGTCTTGTACTTTATTTTTCCATTCTTAAAGTGGGCAGAAAGGTCCTTCCATAAGTAAAAACTAGCTCCTAACATTTCCTCCTTCAGTTTTAGTGCCTCTGTGTAACACAGAGTTGCAAAAACTAAAAACTAAAAATAAAAATAAAAGCTTTCTTGCTTTTACAACATTTAGGGAAGATTTTGAAAGTTTTAAATTTGGATATTTTTATGCTTGGAATTTAGTCTTCTTACTACGAAGTCAAAAGGGGAAAGAAGGATTTGCTTTTTATAAATTGGTTTTGAAATATATATGTGTATAAAAATGTATATGTATATACTTCCTTGTAGGTTTATGAGTAAGGGGACAGGGAACTTGAAGAAAATGCTTCAATTCTTAAAGTACTTTGAAAAGCTTTATTTCTTTATGAAAAAAAGAAACAAACAGTACCAGCTTGTAAGGAACTACCTGAAAACATACAGATCAGAGAAAAGCAGAATACATATACAGCAGTATTAGTGATATTATGAGCTGGGGCAGCCAAGCAGTGAACCAGAGTAATATAAGTTACAATGAATTGTGTGTGTTTTAAATTGAGGCTTCTTAAAGAAGTCTTTACTTTTTAATTTATTTTTTAAAAATTTATTTAATTAATTTAATTTCATTTATCAACATTCACTTCCATATGCTTTTGAGTTTAAAATTTCCCCCACTTCCTACCACCCTCTCCAAGATGGCGCATAATGTGATATTGGCTATACATTTACATTCCTATTAAACATGTTTTCATATTAATGAAATTGGAAGTGAAAATTAAAACCAATAGGAGGAACCATCATAAACAGGAAACAGAACTCAACAGAAGAGGGAAGAAAAAAAGATAGTTCATACCAATCACATTCTCAGTCATGATTACTATGTCTTTTTCTCCATCCTTTTTTCCCCCGTTTATGCTTTTCTTTCTCCTTTCTTCATTTCCCCGTTCACTAGTGTTTTGCTTTTGACCATTGCCTGCTTCAGTCTCTCCTTCCTTATATCATCTCTTTCTGTTTTCTTACCCTTTAACTTTGCTTCTTCTTCCCTCCCTTCCACCTCTCCTCCCTTTTCTTTCCCCTTTTCCCTGCTACTGCCCTTAGGGCAAGTTAGATTTCTATACCAAACTGATTGTGTTCTTCCCTTTCTGAGCCAAATTTGAAGAGAGCAAGGTTGAAGCAATGCTCATTTTCTGTCTTTTCCTGTAATGTAATTTACCCTTGTCTGCCCCTTCCTTTTTCAATACATTTTCTAAGATAAGACTAACCCTCTTACACGGATCCATTTAACCCATTTCATTAGATTTTTTTTTATCATTGCATCTAAGTCAACTAATATCCACCCTCTTTATGTATACTCATGTAACATGGTATATAATAAGAATACAGTTCTCAAAGAGTTGCAAGTTTCATCTTTACTTGTAGGTATGTAAACAGTTCACCCTTATTAACAATATATCATATCTTTTCTCTCCTATTTATCTTTTTACATTTTTCTTGAATCTTGTATTTGAAGATCAAATTTTGTGTTGACCCTCTGGTCTTTTTATCAGGAAGGTTTGGAAGTCACCTATTTCGTTGAATATCCATTTCCTCCCTTGAAAAATCATGCTCATTTTTGCAGGGTAGTTGATCCTTGGCTGCAATCCAAGCTCCTTTGACTTACAGAATATCATGTTTCTCGCCCTGAGGTCTTTTAATGTAGAAGCTGCAAGGTCTTGTATAATCCTGACTGTTGTCCCATGATACTTAAATTGTTACTTTCTGGCTGCTTGTAGCACCTTCTCTTTCATCTGGTAATTTTGGAATTTTGCTATTATATTCTTTGGTGTCTTTCATTTGGGATCTCTTTGTGGTGGTGAGCAGTGTATTCTTTCTGTGGTTATTTTTACCTTCTGGTTCTAGGACTTCTGGGCAGTTTTCCTTTATGATTTTCTGAAAGATACTGTCCAGGCTTTTTTTTTTCCATCATGAATAATCAAATAATTTTAAAATTGTATCTCCTAGATTGATTTTCCAGGTTGGTTGTTTTACCAATGAGAGGTATTTTATGGTTTTATGTATTTTTTACATTTTTCTTGTTTGTGTTTGACTGATTCTTGTTGCTCTCTCCTGGATTCATTAGTTTCCATTTGTCCAATTCTAGTTTTTAACAGATTGTTTTCTTTTGTTAGTTTTTGTACCTCCTTCTCTAATTTTCCAATTGTCATTTTAAGGGATTTGTTTTCTTCAGTGTACTTTTTCCCCAATTGGCCAATTGTATCTTTTAAGGATTGTTTTACCTCTCTCATTAGATTTTTAAAATCCTTCTGGAGGTCTTCTAAGAAGGCTTTTTGGGCTACAGACCAGGTCATATTCCCTTTTGATGTTGCAGATGTGGGTTTGTTGACAATGTTGTCCTCTTCAGAATTACTGTCTTGATGTTCACTTTGCTCATAATATGAATCTATGGTACGCTTTTTTTTTTTTACTCATGGAGTTTCTTTGTTCCCTGGGATTTAAAGAGATTGAGCTCTCCTGTTGGGGAAGAGAGGCTACTGACCCAAGCTTCTTGTGTTAGGAGCCTAGCTCTTGGTCACTGGCTTTGTGGCGCCTCTTATGTTGGGAATTGGAGGCTGTAGGGTTCTGGGAACTTACCTTGTGTTGGATTAGAATCTGTAAAGTTGTAACTTTTAGGCAATTCTAGGTTGCCTGCTTTTCCTTTTCTTTAGCTTTCTTCAGCTCCTTTTAGATGGTTGCTGCAGGGTGTTTATCTGTCTGGGGCCCCTTGCAATGCTGCCTCCCTGGTTTTTGTTAATGTATTGGGAGATTTTTTTTCCCCCTTAGGCAATTCATGGTAAGTGACTTGTCCAAGGTCACACAGCTAGTAAGTGTTAAGTGTCTGGGGCTTGATTTGAACTCAGGTCCTTCTGAGTCGAAGGCCAGAGCTGTATTCACTGTACCACTTTGGGAGATTCCTTTGTGGTATAGTGCCGAGGCACCTGGTGTTTTTCTGAGCTGGTTTCCACTGCTTCCCCTGATTTTACTGAGGCACTGAGAGGTCCAGGTGTTTTTATTTGCCTGCTCTACCACCTGGGGTTCAGGGTGTCATCTGGGTTGGCAGTTGGATGCTGTAGCATTCTGACAGCTCACCTGGTGCTGGCTTGGAATCAGCAAGGCTGGGATTTTAGGAAGACTCTAGGTTGCTGTCTTCAACTTCTTTCAGATGAATGCTGCAGTGTACTTATTTGCCTGGGGCCCTTTGTAGTGCTGCTTCCCTTATTTTTGCTGAGGTAGTGTGAGACCCCTTTGCTGGGCTGCTGCACTGCTATTCCCTGTCTTTCCTCTAGTTCAGTTTTTCCAGGGTTTTTTTTCCTGGGGTCATATTTTCTGGGTTTTTAGAGGGTTGATAAGGGAGGGTGAGAGTGACTGCCTTTTTACTCTGCCATCTTGGCTCCCAGAAGCAGAAGCCCTATTTTTAATTTAAACATGCCTAGATGATTCTGTATTATTTGGATGCTAGAGGGGACAGATATTCTATGGCAAAGAAAAGGAACAAAATGAAAATATAAAGAAATCCATAACTTTATCATAAAATCCAATACTAGAGCCACGACTAGTAATATTTATATCTGTGGCCAGGTGAAGGGGTAGGAAAGATCGGTGCAAAAGGTTAGATTGCCTTAGTGTGAAATCTAGTGGAAGAAAGGAGGAATGGGGTAAAGGTAGAATTATAAATCATACGGTTGGATAATTGAGAGGTGTGTACAGTGCTGAAGAGAAGGACTGGACTGGGCTAGGGGAGGCACTGAAGGTGGGGTTTGGAGAAGATGATCTCTGGGCCAAAAAAGGGTGCCTAGGTGATATGTTGCAGATGTCTTGTAAATTTGAGAGCTCAGGCAAAAAGTTCCAGTTGTCTCACCAAAGTTATGACTTTGGTCAATATGAGATACATTTAAATCACATAGATTAGAGACTCAGTGAAGTTTCAGTATCAGATTTAAGAATAGCATGAACTCTTTTGTTCTCGAACTTTCCCTTTGTGGAGATTATTTAGACTGCCTACATGGAACAGGGGCACATAAGGAAATATGCCAATGAATATACATAAGGAAATTAATTTGATAAGGGTTGAGGATGTTTGTAAGCTGACAATTTGAAGGTGTCACAGAAACATATTGACGTGGAAACTTTACTTTCAGGCAAATTTACAAAGCTGGATAGGGACATGAAAGAACTGAGAAGTCCCACCCCTGTTGTCCAATAAGTGGACAGTTAGCCTCTCCTCCTTATATACACCCAGAGGAATTTGGGAGGAAATTTTGGACTAAGCCTATAAGGTGAGGGGATAAAAAAAACCCTAACTATTATTGGCTTTGAGGTTAATTTCATGAATGCCATTTCACTAGCCTGAGGCAAGTATCTTGCAAGCATGTATTGCCCTTGGCTAAATGTTAGAGCCCAGAGACTAATTTCCCTCCCAGGGTTCTCTGGTGCCATTTGATTCAAAGGAAAACTGCTTAAGTACTTGATTTTATTTTCATGGTTCCCTAAAGAATCAAATTCTACTTTTGAAGGAGAGTAGGTAGAATTAGATAATTCAGAGAGGAGGAAATATGAGCAAATGCATCCAGGGGTACACCAACTCATGATATTCCTCAATGTACAGTACGGCTCAAGGCCACCATTTGAGTCAGCAGACTGCAGGACACAGAAAAGTTCTATTATTTAGAATCAGAATATTATTTTGACATGTGACTCTGCTACTTCTTTTAAAAATGCATATATCTAATTTTACTTGTTTTAAATTAGAACAAGACAGGAAGAATGAATGAACAAAGCTGCTTTTATTGAGCTCTTACTACATTTAAAGAGCTGGGAGTGTAAACAGAAAAAAACAAGATAGTCTTAGTTCTCAAATAATTTACCTTTCTATTATTAGAGAGAAAAAAACATTAGAGATTGATTTTGTAAGTCAAATGGAAAGTCTCCATGGTGCTTATGTTAAAGGTAGGTGTTAATGCATCTTCCTGAATGTTGTTTCTACCTATAAAATTACATTTATTTCTAATGTTGAAGCATTTGACATGACTTTATTGGCAAGAAGTTTCACGAGTATAATTATTCCTTCTACATCACAAGGTTTAGGGGTTTCCCACCTGGATTTGGAAAATCTTGTAAAATTGTTTGGCCCTCCCTTCTTTTGAGAGAAGATGTCTGAATGTTTTTATTTTCTTTTGTGGGGTGTTTATAATACTTTATTGTAAAATTTGGGTGAACATTATACAATACCATACATATATTTTATGCGTTTGTGAGTGTTTAAACGTTTTCTGTGTTGTCTGCTGACTTTCATGTGTTATCTGTAGCTTTCACAAAAGTCCCCCAAAATACCCTTTTAATTTCTTATGCTAACCATCGATATATATATATATCAAAATCACAATGGGGAAAGTCATAATGTGGAAGAGGTAATTGTGCATTGTAATGAGAATATACCCTGGAACAAAACAATGAAGAAGGTGTGGCCTTGGACAAATAACTTTTGTTCTATGGAACTCAGATTCTGATCTATAAATGTAGTGGTTATGATTAGGAATTTCCTGAAAGGTGAAGTGAAAATGACTTTGTTCTGAATTTGAAGATATCTCTATGTGAGAGGGTTGCTGGAGACAGATTGAACTGGTTCTAACAGATCATTATGAGTATTTACACGTAAGAAATCAGTAAAAGCCATAAATCAAAATTCAGTTTATTATTTTGTTGATTGTCTACACTTAAGGAAGTTATTAAAAAAATTTAATACCATACATTAAATTTGAAAGTGTATGAGTACAATTTTTTCCCCAGAGAGATCTTTGTTAAATATATGTCAGTTTTCCTTTGTTCTATACAGAAGAGGCTAGGTATCGAGGAGGCCTCAATATTTCTGTGAGTTAGGGGGATGTCAACCTCAAGAATATGAAGACATCTCTTATAGGGAAATGGGTAGATAGGAACAATGTGTTCAGTGGCTATGAAGTAGGTGTTGTAAAGCAGTTAGAGCTCAATCAGACATTGAAGACATCAAAGTCATCCAGTGCATTCCAGGTCATCACTAACCGTTGTGACTTTTGTCCTGCCAATGGACTTCAGTGACACTGGAAGACAGTGAGACTCACTTTGTGCAACTCTGCCTCACTTAAATTAAATTCACTCAAAAGTCAAGACATCCCCCATGACATCATTGGTCCCCTTCAAAAACAAAGGGTGAACAATTGAAGGGCCTCTTTTGTGGCCCAGGCATTCCAGGGATAAAGCCTAGTTCTCATTCCCATTGCTATGATTCCTTTTATAATCTGAATCAAAAAACTTTGTTCATATCAACAGCAGCCTCGATTCAACTGATTATCCTTAATGGTTTTATTCTCTAGTATCTAAGAAAAGTATTCTCATCCTAACAGCATGAAAGAGATATATTCTCAGTCTAAAAATTGGTATCTGCAGAGATATGTATACTCCCACACTTTCATTTTGTGACATCTTCAAGTCTAGAACAAGGTCTTCCTTTTCTAACTTTGCTGGGATGATAGAGTACTCTTAGTGACACTTTTCCATTAGCATGTACAGAAGAGGAAACTTCACATCTCTTCCCTTCGGAGATACCCTCAGGCCAGAAAAAACATCACATTCTTTAACCTTGTTTAAAATAATTGGGATGCTCTTTATCCTATAGCTACCTAAATAGACAATAAAAGACTTGTACCCTTCCATCTTCCAGTTCCACAATCCAGGTGAGGTATAAGTACAGATTATTGTTGTTTGTCCTATACTATATTCTCTAAGACGATCAATATCTTCTGGAGGGTGACATCTTGATTTTCAAGTTAATTGTATTTAAGTGAGGCACAGTTGTGTAAAGTCTTCAGCCTTACTCTTTCCTGCAGAGTTAGAGTGTAGTGGTAAGAGTTAGGACTGGATGACTGAAATGGCTCCTCTGTACAACTAAAATGACTTTCCCTGTAAAACACTGAGTGATTTGTCCCCTTGAGTAAATAAAACAATGCTCACCGGAAAGGGAAACAAGACCTTTCCAATTCCATGAGCCTACTTTGTCAATTGGTATGGTATGGATCACATTGCATTGTACTCCTGTAATTGGGTATTGAGTAATCTATGTGCAATCTGATACAAAAGGTCGAACAATAATAACAATACAGCATATCGGTATTTAAGTTTTGCAAAGCACCTTACATATATTATCTCATTTCATTCTCCCAACAACCCTTTGAGGTAGACACTATTAACATCTCCTCCATCGTCTACTCAAGCTGTGAAAGCAGTTTAATTAAAATGCAGATCTGATCACATCTGATTTTTGTTCAGTCATTCAATCATGTCTGACTCATCCAGACTCCATATGTCCTCCAGTATATCTTGAAGCCTGTCCAAGTTCATGTTTATTGTTTCCATCATGACACTATGCATCCATCTTATTCTTGCTGTCCCATTTTCTTTTTCCCTTCCATCCTTCCCAACATCAGGGGTCTATTCCAATGAGCCCTGTCTTCTAATTATATGGCCAAATTATTTAAGATTTTAGCTTCAGTATTTGGCTTTCCAGTGAATAGTCAATTAATTTATTTGAGTATTAACTGATTTTTTCTCTTTGCTGACCATATTACTTCTATTCAGAAAAGTCCAGTGGCTCCCTAATACTTTGAGGAAAAAATCAAAAATTCTGTGTTTGGCTTTTAAGTCCCTTGTATTCCCTTCCTTTCCTTTGATACTGCCCCAATTAATCCTGTATGTCTTTTTTTTAAATTGTATTTAATGTAGTTTTAATTTATGAAACAAAAAGCATTTGTATAAAAAAATAGAATTTAAAAAAGAAAGATGATTGGGCATGAAATTTCAAATATATTATGTACAATTTATGTTATCATGTAACTTATTTTTTTCCTCTTTTTTCTCATCCACCCCCAGCCCTAGAGATGGCTACTAATAGTCACAAAGGTGCTATGTGTAATATATATATATATATATATATATATATATATATACACACACACACATATATACATATACATCTGTGTATATACACGCATACACACAATTATATATGTAATATCATCCTATACATATATTTATCAGTTCTTTATCTAGTTGAAGATAGCATCTTTTTTCCTTTGCAATTAGTTTGGTTATTTATAATCCAAATGACTTGCTCAAAATACTTAAAACAAAATGGTTGTTACTGTATACAACATTCTCATGGTTCTCATTTCACTCATCATTATTTAGTGCAAATCTGCCCATGTTTTTCTCAAAACAATGATAATATCCTATATATTTTTTGACTGTACAAAGCTGTTTTTCATGTTGTTTCCCCTAATTAGATTGTGAGCTCCTTGAAAGCAGGAATTATTTTTTGGCCTTTCTTTGTAGTCTGAGGGCTTTGTTATAATACCTGGCACATGATACATGCTTAGTAAATGATAGTTGACTGACAATTGACCGACTGATAGAGATTGAAGAATTTACTCAGTCATATAGATAGGAACTTTCTAAGGTGGGATTCTAATGCAGATCTTCTGGACTGCTGGTCTAAGCACTATGGAGCAGTATCTCTTGAATCTAGTCTTATCCTTTTATAAAGTACCTCTAATTGAAGCTTTCACTAAGAGGTTTGTTGTTGTTGCTTTTTTGAAGATAAATTATTCAATATGTTTGAGTCCAGGTAAAATTTATTAAAGAAGATTATATATTTGAAGTTGGTGACAGGCCCTAAATTAAGGCTGATCACCATTAGATATAGGGAAGAAAGAATTGGATTTTTAAGAGAAATTGAATAAGACTGGGTAATTAAGTTTTAGTACAATTTCACTTCCTGAATGAGTGAAGTTGTTTGCTTTTCACTGTATTTACTGGAAACTGTACTATCATATTGTTTTATGAGGTAATAATCTAGTGCCTAAATGGATAAACTGTCATCACAAATAGGTTATCCCATTCAAAAGCAAACACATTTTCATCAATAAATCAGGAAACTGGATTATTTCTTTTAAAGGCCACACCCACATGATATTTTCATGGTTGTAGTAATGATGTTTGAATCTTAAAAGCTTTTGGGAATTCAATTTAAATTTGGCAAATATCTAGAAGTTCATATGCCAATCCCATCTCACACAAGCTCTCTGATTTTCTTTATGTTGCCCTAGTAAGTTTCCAGTCCAACACAGCAAATATTCAGTAGTTTTCTGGCTTTAATTAGTGTAACTGTTACTTCAGTTGTTAATTAGGAAATAGGCAACAGTTATGCAAACCATACTTGCTTTCCTCCTGCAAATTCCAAAATTCTTGTGATGACTGTAGCAGCCATTTTGAAAAAAAAATATGGACATTTACAAAATATCCATGGGGTCAGAAATAGAGGGAGGGAAATTTATGAAAAGTTAAGAGCATTAGAACTGTAGTGGACTTCCAGACAGGGCTGGCCTAAGTATATGAGCCTATTCCTCAAAAATATCTTTCTAAACTATTTTAATCTTTGCATTCACTTTATTATATTACCTGAAGTTTGATGAATTAGAGAATCAGCTTTGTTCATCATTATTCAATTTTTGAAAAATAAATACTTCCGAGGTTTAAATATCTATCACTTATTCACATGCTGGTATGAATTAGTTCAGTTCCTCCCCACATTTGTCTTTGTGACCAGGAGTTTTGATGCAGTAGAAGGAATTTAGATCATTTTGGAGCACAGGCCTGCTTAGGACAACATAAGGACTCTGGGCACCTTGGAGCTTAAGGAAAGAACAGAAAAAGAACAGTGGAATATACAAATAAAATGTGCTAATTTCAGAATTTTGTCTTTGCTTCAATAGAAATAAAGGTAAAACTAATTTCTTGCTTCCTCCTGTAACACATGATCAAAATGTATAAATCTAAATCGCGTCCTTAAAAACCATCTTGCCTATCAGTTGTTACCTTTCTTTCCAAATGTCTTGAGATTCTGGTAACTCTAGAGAGTGTTTATCAGATATATACTCTAAAAAGGCAGAGTACCTCCTTGTTCATATCAGGTCAATTTATTAACATCTTGGCATCACTAACTAAGCAGGTGCCAATTACAAGTATTGCTTTCTAAATTTTCCTATGACCATTGTTGTATGATGTGGTGGGAATTGTAGATTTCCTTGGAAGACCAAAATTCTTCCTTCATAGAGGGTACTGTTCTACTTTTGGTACAAGAGCTATGGAATAAACAGCTGAGGAACGATCTAGTGAACTGGGACAGTGTTGGGGGATTCTTTCATGTTTTCCTGTCTTGCTCAGTATGAATTCCCAGGATTTCTTTTGGACTTGGTTATTGACATAATTGCAACTGACCCTCAGCAAGTCAAGAAGTTAGACTAAAGATGAAGAAGGTTGGGACTTTGGGAGGGTAGAAGGAGTATTCACTGGTAGAGGTATAGATTGTTCAATAATATTAATAACAACCACAACAACAAGAAACAGTATTTATTTAGTTCTTATGCCGGAGGCACTGTGCTAAACATTTATTCAAAAAAACGTAAACTTTTCCTCTGCTCAGGGAGTCTAATGGAGGAGACAACAGGCAAACAACTGTGTACTAAAAAAGCTATATGTATATATAGCATAAAGTGGAGATAAGAAAAGGAGGTGATACACTAGAATAAAGGTGCATCAAGAAAAGCTTCCTATAGGGGCAGCTAGGTAGCACAGTGGATAGAGCACCAGCCCTGAAGTGAGGAGGACCTGAGTTCAAATCGGACATTAGACATATAACATTCACTAGCTGTGTGACTCTGGGCAAGTCACTTAGCCCCAGTTGCCTAAAAATAAAAAAAAAAAAACAAAAAAAAAGAGAGGCGATTCCTATAGAAAATGTAATTAGATAGAATTTCCTTGTCTACCATATCTTTTAGACAAAGACAATGTTAGAAATATTCCATCTTAAAAAGTTCAACACTGTTGTTTCAGTACTAATTATTATCTTAATTTTTTTTTTGTGGAAACCATATCCCTGAGCTTCTAAATTAGATGTTCTTTGAAGCTCTTAGACATTTAGACAATAATTATGAGAGGGTCGGTAGACATTGAGCAAATAAAGAATATGCTATTAATTGTTCTCTAGCAAAATAGTATATGCCCTGATATCATTCCGAAATATGAAACTCATGCTTTAGAACCAAAAGGAACCACTAAATCAAGATTATGGTATATTCAATTATTTGTCAGTATACCTGATTAGTATTGAGTAAAATTTTAAATAAATGGCTTAATAATTATTTTATATTTAACATGGGCCTTTTGAAAAATAACTTGAGGGAGCTAGGTATCACAGTGGATAGAGTACCAGCCCTGAGGTCAGGAAGGTCTGAGTGAAACAACACTTGATATAGATGTGTGACGCTGCGCAAGTCACTTAACCCCAATTTCCTAAAAATAAAAAAAAATAATAAAAAATAAAAATAAAAATAACTTTTGAAAATTGATTATGTATCTTATTTTTTATACCACAATTATGATGTATATGGGATATGACACACTGTCTGGAGATTTGTCACAAGTAACTCCCATTCCACAATTCCCAATATACTCTTCACAACCACCAGTAAATCCTCATAATAAAGAGGAAAACCCAACTGATAAAGTGAGCATATATAATATTGGAGGTGACACTCCACACCTGTATAAAGTGTGATTAGTCTGTATAAGGAGGAAGTAAGTATGCATTTGTATCAGCATCTTTACTTGGCTTTAACTCCAAGTAGCAAACCTACCCCTCTCCCCATACAATCGGATATAAAATCTCATCACCATCAGGAATGACTCAGGTTTTACTACTGTACACTTTCTCAGTTGTTGTTCAGTTGTTTTCCTGGTAGAGATACTGGAATGGTTTACCATTTCTTTCTCCAGCTCATTTCATAGATGAGGAAATTGGGGCAAATAGTGTTAAATGACTTGCCCAGGGTCATCCAGTTAGGAAGTATCTGAGGCCCAATTTGAACTCTGGAAGATGAGTCTTACTGACTCCAGCCTAGCACTCTATTAACTGAGCCAAGTAGCTATCCTCAAACTCTTCCCAGAGCCTTCCTTTATAGATATCTCACAGCCTTCGTGGTAACTCAGTTTTCCATCAGTAACACTACTTGGATTTGAGTCCATGGAAAAACATGCCCCAGCAACTCAATATCTCTTGATATCTCCTTGCCTTCTTTCAGGCTAATTTTAAGTGTTGTCTTATCCCATTAGATTTTAAGCTCCTGTTAGGTAGGAACTGTCTCTCATTTGTATCCCCAGTGCTTAGCACAATGCCTGGCAAATAGTAAACACTTAAAATATTCATTCGATTGAACTAAATTGAATCTCATTTTGATTGTCATTAGTGTTCTTTTCATTTATATTACTGTAGCCATTGTATATATTGTTTTCTTCAGTCTATTGTCTTCATTCTTTTGCTTCCCTGAATTTTTGATATTTGTGATTTATTATGTTACAGCATTGTTGATTGCATTCATACAACCTAATTTAAGTAGAATTTATGGTTTTATTTCATTTCACTTATCAATTTCAGTTTGTGACATATCCAGTATTCTACATTTCTTTCAAACTGGCTTAATTGTGATTTAGTTAACTTGTCATCGTATCTCTCTTCACCATACCTTTGCATAGAGATGGAATACTGAGTTTGGGGTAACAGCAAAATTTCCCTATGGTTTGCATACAGTCCTTCCTTAACTCTAACTCTCATTATCCTTAACTTCCAATAAGTCTTTCATCCTTCCATTTCCTTAGGAAAGCTTTCTATGTTCCCTTTATTAATAGAGCTCTCTTCCTCTTCAAACTATCTGGTAGTTATTTGTCTACATAGATGTTTATTCACTTAGTAGAATATAAGCTTCTCGAGGACAGGGATTCTTTTTCATTTTTTCAGGTGTTATCAAGGTCCTTTTCTGTACCAACTTCTTCCTAACTGATGAGGTCATGCATAAATGTAATCTTGTAGATATTAAAATCAGTACTAAATATAAGTATGTACCGGACTCATAGTATATACATACATTTAGCCTTCCCCTTTTTAACAAGATGGAGGAAATAAGTCAGGACAAGTTTATATGAAAAGGATCTTGATGGATTTGTGAATCCAAAACTTAATATGGAAA